>NC_067474.1:18370700-18670700 GCF_947179515.1 Apodemus sylvaticus | reverse complement strand
TGGTCAAAGAAATTTAAGTATAAAAATGGTTCAACACATAGCCCCAGGTTAGTGGCCACCTTACAAGGAAGTCTAAGACATGAGAGGGAACTTGCAGGAGCTGGTCACATGTATCTACAATCAGTAAGAGCAGTTAATGCTTGCATACTTTTTGCTTACTTTGTCCATTTTAATACTCCAGGATTCCTGTGTGATGAAACCACCACAGTGGGCAGGTCATCCTTCTTCAGTTAACATAATTAATATCCTCCAAACTTCTAATCCTTGCTTAGAGACCCATGTTCCAGGTAAATCTAGAGTTTTGTCAGGCTGACAATTAACACTAACCATCACAACTTCATGCCTAGTCAAGTCGACACGCAAAACACATTACTTTTAAGCCATAACCTTATACTTCTTATCTCACACAGAGTCCTGTTTGTCTCATAATATAAAATACAGTCCAACTTTAACAGGCGTCATGTTCTTAATAATACCAATACTTTTAAAGTTCAAATCTTTTAACTGTGAACTCCTGAAAAATATGGTCACATCCTACCAACATGCAATGGCACAGAGTAAACATTGCTATTCCAAAACAGAAGAACCACAGCATAACAAGGAAGGATCACCTGAAAAGAACACCAAAATCCATCAGAATGGAGACCAGATCCTTCAGCTCTGTGTCAGCCATAAGGAGCTTACAGTTCTGAGCTCCAAATGACTTAGGTAACCTCATCCCTTTAGCTCTGCCACAAGCAGCTCATAGCCTCCATCCTAAGCATTGTTCTTTCCATATCTGCAGCTATCCTGGGCAGAGGACCAGGCATCTTTAATATTCTGAAATCTCCATTGCAGCTAATGTTTCCCCTTCCCTGAAGACCTCTCAGAGCCTCCCACACATGCTCCACACTGCCTGGCATCAGCTGTTTTCCATGGCTTTCTCAATCTAGCATCTTTTATCTTTTATGCTTGCCAAGACAGTACTATAAGGACCGTGGTGCCAAGTTCTACTGCCAGTCTGATGAGTAGCCTGACTGCCTGAGGTGACAGTTCTACTGACCTCTGTACAGTGACTCTAGGCAAACATTTCTGTAGGCAACTGTTTTGAGAAGCATCAGAGCAGTTCCACTCCATGTCAGTCCTTAAGTTAATCAGATTCTTCACCACATGGATTCTGTGAGGGGTTTTCCCCAGAGGGATGCTTTTCCTGAGGTCTCAGTGGGGTACGGGCAGCTTCTCTTCCACTCATTCACTCTAACAGCCACAACTGTCTTGGTTTTCTGTTCTGGTTTGTTTGGTTAGCTTTGGGGTTTTGTTTTGTTTGGTATGGTATGGTACGGTACGGTACGGTACGGTACGCCACGCCACGCTACGGTACGCTACGGTACGGTACGGTACGGTATGGTTTGGTATGGTACGGTACGGTACGGTATGGTACAGTATGGTATGGTTTGGTATGGCATGGCATGGCATGGTATGGTATGGTAAGGTATGGTATGGTTTGGCATGGTATGGTATGGTATGGTAAGGTATGGCATGGCTTGGCATGGCATGGCATGGCATGGTATGGTATGGCATGGTATGGTATGGTATGGTATGGTATGGTATGGTATGGTATGGTATGGTATGGTATGGTTTGGTTAAGACAGGGTTCTTCTGTGTAGGCTTTTCTCTTCTGGAACTAACTCTGCAGATAAGGCTGGTCTTGGACTCAGAGATCCTCCTGACTCTGTCTACCAAGTGCTCTGATTAATCTTCCATTTTTTAAAAATTCTACCTCACTCATGTTCTCAGGACATAGGAAGAATTGTCAGATATTTGGTCAACTAATCACACAAATAAGTCCTTGTTTGCCCTCTGATATTTCATATGCTAGGACCCCATTATCTGCATTTCTCTGAGGATTCTTGTTTTTAAATTCCTGTCTGAATGGCCCAAGTTAGCTCTTTCCCCTGTCCCTTATGTGCACTTGGTCCCTGTGTGCATGTGGTCCCTGTGTGCACTTGGTCCCTGTGTGCACTTAGTCCCTGTGTGCACTTGGTCCCTTATGTGCACTTGGTCCCTCTGTGCACTTGGTTCCTGTGTGCACGTGGTCCCTGTGTGCACTTGGTCCCTGTGTGCACTTGGTCCCTGTGTGCACTTAGTCCCTGTGTGTACGTGGTTCCTATGTGCACTTGGTCCCTGTGTGCACTTGGTCCCTGTGTACACTTGGTCCCTGTGTGCACTTGGTCCCTTTTGTGCACTTGGTCCCTGTGTGCACTTAGTCCCTGTGTGTACGTGGCTCCTATGTGCACTTGGTCCCTGTGTGCACTTGGTTCCTATGTGCACTTGGTCCCTGAGTGCACTTGGTCCCTTTTGTGTACTTGGTCCCTAGGTGCACTTGGTCCCTGTGAGCACCTGGTCCCTGTGTGCACGTGGTCCCTGTGTGCACGTGGTCCCTGTGTGTACTTGGTCCCTTCTGTGCACTTGGCCCCTGTGTGCACTTGGTCCCTTGTGTGCACTTGGCCCCTTGAGTGCACTTGGTCCCTTGTGTGCACTTGTCCTTTGCTCTTCAGATTTTTTTTCCAGTTTTGATATTTTATCCAACTCTACCATCTGTTTTACAAACATATCTTCTTGAAGTCAAAGTAGTTCATAACCTTATCTGTTGAGATACTCATTTTTGGTAATACCACTTTTCTATAAAGAATAAGCACTTAATTTTAAGTAGCTTCCTTTTGTCTATGAACAAAAGGATTTAGCCTTTGAATGTGTTTGTTATAGCTATCGTCAAGTCTGAATTCTAATCTTCAATACCTAGATCACCTACATGTCTAATTCTAATAGAATTTCCTTTCATTTAGAGTTTTGTCTGCTATGCACCCCCTGGCACGCATTACCTCATCTAAATCTTACAAGTGAGAATATCTGATAATAGAGTGGTTAGTAGGGAATCTCCTTCTTGGCCAGCCACAGCCACAGTTCATATTTTCATGCTGTTTGCCCTGCAAATAACTGAAAACTCTGACTTGTGCTTCACATCTGTCCTCACGTGTAAAGCAGTGTACAGAATGGAGAAGTCTTGAAGAGGAATAGAAGAATAAAACACTAGATTCAGGCCATATGATGGCCCAGCATATCAACATGCTTGCAGTGCAGCCTGGTGATCTGAGTCAATCTCTAGAACCCACATAAAGGTGGAAGGAGAGAATTATCACCACACACTTGTCATCTGACCTCCACACATATACCATGAACCCCTAAACACATACAAACATACATATGAACAATAATAACACATATATTTAAGTTTTAATGTAAATAATACATTGGGCACATGTTCTGTGCTTCAATTTTCATCAAGATCTTACTTTGGGCTGGAGAGAGGGCCCAGCAGTTAAGAGCACCGACTGCTCTTCCAGAGGTCCTGAGTTCAATTCCCAGCAACCACATGGTCGCTCACAACCATCTGTAATTAATGGGATCCAATGCCCTCTTCCAGTGTGTCTGAAGAGAGCAATGGTGCACTCACATACATAAAATAAATCAACAAGGCTGGAGCGAGCAAGGCTAGGAAAAAAAATAAAAATAAAAAAGGAATCTTACTTTGTCAAGTCTTGATGATAAAGTAAGGACATGATAAAATGTCCTGGCTACAGAAAACCAGAGGTCCCCTGCCTTGCTGTGACTGCTCAAGTGCTATCTGTCAGCCACATCTGCACCTCAGAAAAGACTGCTGAGACAAGCAGTTTCTCAAGTTACCCTGATTTGCTGAGACGAGCAGCTCCAGGATAGGGGGCTGCTGTCTCAAGGTGTCTCAGGATCCTCTGCAGCTGTTTCTTTTTCCTCAGACCCCAGACCGTATAGAAGCCTGCCTGGTTTCCTCCTCCATCCCGTGCAGGGAGGCTGATGGCCCTCAGTGTGTGCAGTCTATTCTGCTGATATCAGACTTTTAGCCCCTTTTTGTCTTTTCATCATTTATTCCACACTCCAAAATCTAATATTGACTGCTTTTAAATTCACATTTTCCACTATCCTCTTACCGTCTCTCTGAAAATGCTCAAGACAAAGCCAGGCCTTCTTGGCCACTGTGGCCTGTGCTTCGGTGAGTGGCTTAAGGGAAAACCAGAATGAAAGTGATCTTGGCACATGCCCTACACCAGCAGTTCTCAGGGGTTGCAAATCAGATAGTTATTACATTATGATTTATAACAGTAGCGGAAGTACAGTTATGAAGTAGCAACAAAATAATTTTGGAGTGTAGGGTCACCACAATAGGAGAAACTGTATTAAAGGGTCACAGCATTAGTAAAGTTTAGAACCACTGTAGACCAAAGCATGAGCTGTCTTCCATGGTCATTCAAAGGCATCAGAAGCCTTTCCCAGTCTTCCAAAGTGAAATACAAAAAGAAACCTTAGGAGGGCAATGTATTGAATGGACAGATGGTGACCAAATACATTTTGTTCTGTAACATCTCAGCTAGTGTAATATTTATAAACACATACATATACAAAATCACACATACACATATGTTTATACCAATATAACTGTATGCAGATGTATGTGTGTGTGTGTGTGTGTGTGTGTGATAACAGCAATTAATGGCAAGAGACCATGAATTTGAAACAAAACACCAAAACACGGAAGGGTATATGGGAGAGTGTGTAGGGAGGAAATAGGAAGGGGAAAGTGAGATAATTTTATTATAAATCTTGAAAAATAAGAAATAATAATAGTAATAACAATAATAAATAATTAATAATAAATGTTCTCAGTTATTGAACATCTTAAGAAAAACCATGTAGATGGAAAAAGAAGAAAACTTCATGTTTCTGTCCATGTTTTCCTGGAGAAGTATGCAGTATATAGTATATAAATCCGTACATTTTAATTGACTCTCTGATCTCCCATGTCATAAATAGAATGGGGGGACACAAAATCATGGCCATTCAGTTGACATCAAGGAGTCTGCAGCCCAGTGCTTCTGTAGTTATCTGATATTCTTGTATTCGTCTTTCAAAGGTACATTCAGCTGTTCTCTGCATTTATGCTATATAGACACAGGAAATAAGTTTTCAAATAACTTGAAATGACTCTTGGAACTAAAGTGTTATTTTGTGTTTAGGATGAAGTAAAGCAAAGTGGGATGACATTTTTTCTGTTTTTATGCTGCTTATAAATGGAGATTCCGGTGTGCTGATTACTTGACAGAGAATAATAAACTGAATGTGACCGTTTCCGTGCACACTGACCCTCTCATTTAAAGAAAATATAACTTTCCATGAATTGTATTTTAGGGCACAATACTCAGCTGCCTTATGGATGCTTGGTGTCCAAGACTGTCCTCCAATTCAGCCTCTCCGTGTTCATTACTGCATGTGTCCAGGATGGTTCTTTAGCTACAGTGACTATCGGTCTTCCACAGGAATGTCTTCTATATTCTCTCAATGCTTTGACTCTCCCTGTGGCTACCAAAGATAAAGACTAATGCAAATGTGAATTTCTTAAGGAAATACTGCAAATATTAAAAAATATAAAGTCTCCTTGTAAGCCAAAGCAAATGTGTCTGAAATTTGAGTAAATACCTGCCCAGGGTGAACAAGGAGGTGATCTGAAGTAGCTACTGTGCTAAAATTGTTCACGAGTTACTCTGCACAGGGTACATAATCCGACAGCTGGGATAGATACCAATGTGCTGGGTGGACATACACACGCTAGCCTAACAACCTTCATATTAAATCTTTATATATAAACTTAAAAAACAATAGGACTTTAGACAACAGTCATTGATCTGACCAAATATTTGAATATAAAATTTTGAGGATATCTGAAATTATTCAGACATCTACATTGTTAATAAATATAATTACAGAGTCAACCATGCAATTAGAAACTTAATATTAGCAAAGTACTGTGGCACACACTTGTTGTGCTAGGACTAGGTAGACTGAGGCAGAAGGATTACAAGTGAAAGGTCATCCCAAGTTGGATAGTAAAACACTGTCATAAACTCCTGTGCCCCCTCCAAAGAAGCACAAAGCAAAAATTACTTTCATTTCAAGAGAAACAATAGGATAAAATCAGCCCTGACTTCAAAGTATCCAGTGCTCCCATTAGCTACACCTTGACCTGGGAGTTCTATTGCCCACTTAATACATCACCCTTTTAGGGAAGGAACCCATCAACACAGCAGCCAACAAATGCTACATAGGGATACTTTCTTTACTGTCTTCCGAGGGACACTGGCTTAGAATAACTCAGAGCTCAAATCCAGCTGCCCGGACAGAGCATAAAAATGCTAATAGAGAAGCAGTTTTAAAACATCTACAATGAATTCTCATCAGTTATGCACTGAACTTTATTTTGACATTTCAGCCATTGCAGATATGTATACAGTTACAGAGTAGATATGGGGCAATAAACCAGAACAAGAAAAAAAGAAAAAAAGAAAAAAGAATCAGTCAGTTTGCACCAAAACTTGAGAGGAAGTAACGAGCAATTTCCACTTCCTAGTCACAGTTTGGTCAGGATTATTTGCTCCCTTAACTCATTGAAGAAAGCAAAAACACAGCCTCAAAAAAAAAAAAATATGACGATTTTTTATTTGTTTTAGTTATTTACTTATTTTTATTAATTTATTTAATTATTTTATTTTATTTTTCTTTGTTGTTCTTTCTTTGGTCTGCTGCTTCAGCACAGGGTGGAATCAACTTATTAAGCCTGCCTCATCCCCCTGTCTCCGAAAGTTACTGGTGGTAAACCTTGGCCTATTACAGGTTTTATCTATACTTTTTTCATATCTTTTTAATTTAATGGATTTAGCTTTTTGTGTATCTCTAAAAAAAATTCTGAAAGTATGAACATTTAGATTCTGTTCCAAGCACTCTAGAGGTAAATTTTAAAGAGAAAAGAATATTTCCATCATTCACCTAACTCTCCATGCACTGCATGCATGAGTGCTGAGCTAAGTAGACACCCCACCCTCCAGAGAATGTATATTTAGGAGAAGTATCAAAGCAATAAGTGTATTGTTTTTTAGAGGCTCTGAGAAGGCCAGTTTGGGACATCATGTTATGCAGGGGTCCTGGAAACTAAACTAAACTAAAGCATTAACAATTAATAAAAATTATTTAGTGGAAAAATTTAAAAAGACCAAGAAAAGCCATGTTAATTGTAGTAGTCATTCCTTTATTCAGCTATAAGATAGTTTTATCATTACATGCATTTGTTCATTTACTGCCTCAACCTATACCATGATAGAGAACTAAGCCTGTCCTTAAGGACACATCTATGAAAACACTGGGTCTGTTGGATATCCCCACACACCAGGAGAGACAGAACAGAAATATGCTCTGACCCAGCTATATGTTAAAATTCACATGCTAGATAATTTGTTTTACACAAACTGAAGCCACCAGGCATGGAAGGATCATTGAGTATAATTACTTTCTGATGAAATGGTGATTATGAGTTCAAAATTTTTCAAACATTTTAAGAGACTATCTCCCCTCCACCCCCTGACACACACAGCTAGTGGCCACTTCATTATATAGAGCACAAGGGTGCAAAAGCCTTGTCTGGATGCCTGTGGGGTACTGGTAGACAGTAAGAAACAGCACCATTTGGAATGTAAACAAATAATATAGAAAATAAAAATATTAAAAAATAGAAAGAAACAGGATCTTAGAGGAAGGAGGAGGAAAGAGAAATGGATCTGCATGGAGAGACAGTGCTGGTTCAGGACTGAACATTTAAACCAGGGTGGGGATTAAACACTGATAGAGCTGCATTACTGCTGCTGACATCTTGGAGTATGATTGTGGTAGATCATAGTCTCTCCAGGGGAGTGGAGACTTTCCTTCCTAGCAGGATTAAACTCATATGTTCATTTGCTGGGCAACCCAGATATTTTTAAGAAGGTTGTTATTCAACTTGATGATGCTTACTTTTCTACCTGTAACACATAGGGAAAGGTTAGAGGGGTCAGTTTAATCAGATTTAATAGCACAGTGGATCAGACCACTCTGAAGGGGAGAAGTGGGTTTTTATAAAAGAAGAACCTCTTTAGAATGCTAAGAAATAATTTTCTTTTTAAAAATTTATTTATTTTTCATTTATGGTGTGTGGTTGTGGGCTTGTGTACAAGAGTGCAGGAGTCCACGGAGACTAGAGGTTGTTGGTTCCCCTAGAACAATAAAGACACATGTTCCACTATGTTCATAGCAGCCTTATTTATGATAGCCAGAAGCTGGAAAGAACCCAGATGTCCCTCAACAGTGGAATGGATACAGAAAATGTGGTACATTTGCACAGTGGAATACTACTCAGCTATTAAAAACAAAGAATTCATGAAGTTCTTAGGCAAATGGATGGAACTAGTAAATATCATCCTGAGTGAGGTAAACCAATCACAAAAGAACACACATGGTATGCACTCACTGATAAGTGGATATTAGCCCAGAAGTTTGGAAGACCCAAGACACAATTCACAGACCAAATGAAGCTCATGCAGAGGATGGCCTGGTTGGTCATCAAAGGGAGGAAAGGCCCTTGGTCCTGAGAAGGCTGGATGCACCAGTAGAAGGGAATGCCAGGACAGGGTAGAGGAAGTGGGGGGGGGGGGCTGGTGAGAAGTGGGAGGGTATATGGATAGGGTGTTTTTGGAGGGGAAACTAGGAAAGGGGGTAACATTTGAAATGTAAAATAAAATACTTTATAAAAATAAAGCAAATCTATTAAAAATGTACTGTACTAGACTTAAGAGAGATTAGAGGAAACAATGTTGAGCACATCTCTTCTCCACAAGGCAGTCAGTCACCTTCCTACTGTGCTGTTATAGAAAGAGAAGAGACACTAGTTCAGATACTGGGAATGCAGCTAGTGGTGGGCCGCTTACTACCCAGTCATACAATGCCAGCTTCCATTCCCAGCATCTCTTTACTTGTTAGGAAATTTTCTCAGGGTCAAGAAAATGGGTAACCCAAAATAGTTATTACTATCAGTGGGAAGGTTTTGTTTGTTTTTTGGTGTTTGTGAGATAATGTTTCTGTGTATATCCCTGACTGTCCTGGAACTCACTCTGTAGACCAGGCTGGCCTCGAACTCAGAAATCCGCCTGCCTCTGCCTCCCAAGGGCTGGGATTACAGTCATGTGCCACCACTGCCCAGCATATTAGTGGGAGATTAACTTGTAATTAACTAATATGCATTTTTAAATAAAGGACAGCATTTACTAAGCAAAAAACAAAAAAGAAGAAAATAAAAAAGAAAAGAAGTAAAAGAAATATAAGCAGTTGTGAACCACCCAGTATGGGTGCTGAGAAATGAATTTGAGTCCTCTGGAAGGACAGCACATTCTCTTAACTGCTAAGTCCTAAGAAGAAATTTTTATCACATGCCCGTTGGGTTCTGCAACATTTTCCAAGTTTCTTATCCCTTCTTTTTGGATGAAGTTTCCTTCAAAATCACAACTCATTTAGTTTTCCTTCTATGTCCAAAACTGATTCTGTTAATTCTCTCTTGAAAGTTCACACACAGGGTTTTTCAACAAGCAATGTGAGTTTTTTAACACTATCAAAGTCTTGGGAGTGATATTTCATATTATTCTCAAAGTCAATAGGTTGTTGACACATTCATTAAGGTTGTAGAAATGTTTAATATTTTATGAATAGCTTTTGAAAGCCTTTTCTTTTTTCTTCTGATTTAAACTAAGAACAGTACAGCTTGATTCACCTGGGGCGTGCACTCTCTAACCTGCTAGGAAGAATGCCAGTGTTTCTCTTTCAAAGGCGAAAACCAATGCTTCAATCAAAGACTGTTGTTACATATAAAGCTGTAAGTTGGCCATCAGTTATCCAGACAGAGTGCTCTAACCAAAATCATATTGATCAGGATTTTGATCTGGACCATCTTGGTCTCAAGAAGTTTGAAAAAATAATTATTTTGTGTTTAACCTACCCAATATAATTGTACTTTCCTCCAAATACAAAGATGATTTCTGAACATGAATTATTAAGTAATTTCCCTTCTCTCTTGATTTTGTAATAACGTTTTAAACAAACATTTCCTTTTGTATTTCTTTTACCTGTTCTGGAGTGATGGTGCCATACATTGCTTTTTCAGAACTTCTAAAGCATTTGTTGCCCATTTTTAAATTTATTTATATTGTACATACCAAACACTCCACCCTTCTGGAGTATATAATTTACATTTTAGTAATGTAAATTATAATATCTAGTGCAAATATATGTCACAAACTAGTGCAAAATATCTCCAACTAGAGTTGACTCAGTTGTTAAGAGCACTTTCTAGTCATCCAGATGACCTGGATTTGATTCCTGTGTAGGAATCAATTGTGAGAAGTCACAATTGTCTGTAACTCTATGTCCAGGCAATCTGATACCTCCTCCTCCTGGCCTCTGTGAGTTCCAGGTACACAGTGGTGCACAGATAAACATGCATGGGCAAGACATTCATTCACACGAAATAAAATAAATAATTTAAAAATGTCTCTATTAATATCATAATTTGTCACCCAGAAAAAGTACAAGTAAGTCAGTCATGTGCCTTGTTTTTGTGAAAAACATAGGACAAAATCAACTTAGAAAAGACTCTCAGTCCCAGAGTAGGGGTCATGATGGAAGGGTGGGTGACCCCAGGAACTTGAGGTGGCTGGTCACATGGCATCTGCAGTCATGAGGCAGGGAGCACTGGCTGCTGGTGCTTGTTCCTTTCTCCCTTTTACTAAGTCCAGGATCCCTGTTTATTTCATAGTGTGGTCCATATTTACAATGGGGCTTATCAGCGTAGTTAAGATAATTCTTCATAGTCATGGCCAGGGGCTTATTTCAATAGTGATTATAATGCCATCAAGTTGACCATCAAGATTATGCATGGCCGGTGCTTTATGTCCCCTCATAGGCACTATCTTTCACCCCCTCTAAGGACTTGGCAACCAATAATCAACTTAAATATCTATGGATTTGTCATATGGAGATTGCACATAGACAGAAACACACAATATTAATCATTCTGTGTATGGTTTCTTTCATTTCCCAAATGTTTTCAAAGTCTATTCATAATGTTTCGGGTATCAGTGCTTTCTTGATTTCTATGTCTAAATGTTATGCCACTACAATACTCATTCACAGCTTTAAAGACACGTAAGTCATTTCTATTTCTTGTCCCTTCTGAAAAATGTTCATAAAAACATTCATATATTAGTATTCCTGTGACTACATTTCCAGGTATATATACTTTTGCTCATATACTAAGGGCTAGGATTGCAGGGTCAGATAAACTGTCTGCTTTTTAAATTTTTAAATCTACAAAAATGTTTTTCTGAAATAACTACCAAGTTTTATATTCCCACAAGCAACAATATATACGGAACCCAATTTCTTCTTCCCCTCACCAGCACTAGCTAGTTTTCTTTATATTCATCCTAATATGTGAAAACAAATACCATACAGTAGTTTTGATTTGCATTTTCTCCCAATTAACAATATTGAACATCTTTATTAAGTGTCTATGTTGTATACCATTTGTAGAAATACAAACTAAAGCTCAAATTGAGTTGCTTATCATTTTGCTGAGTTAAAGAGTTCTTTATATTCTCTGTATATTAGAACTTTGTCAGCTATTTGAGTTACAGATATTGTTTCTTTGGTTTCTTGTGCTTTAAAGGTTGCCAGTTTAAATGTTACATCTAAGAAATCTTTGTGTAACTCTAAGGTCTCAAAGATTGACTGAAGTATTTTCTTTTAAGTCCAGATTAGGACATTTTCTTTGGCTACAACTGGATAAAACTGCTGTGTAATTTGTAAAGAGTAAACATTTATTTGGCCCCTGCTGAAAGCTGTAAAGTTCAGGCTTTGGTGGTGACATCTAGCGAGAGCTTCCTAATTGGTAGTGCTCATCCTTGTTCAGAGTGTCAAGATAGTCCAGGGTTCACTGAGGTCACCGAGCAAGACTTTGTATGCTTGCCAGACAGTTAGTTCACTTTTATCTTTTTAAAAAAATTTTTTTCTCATAATTACCCATCAACCAGTATCTATTCACAAAGGTAAAACCATATGGACTTATCAATAATCATACCATAATCAAAACCATAGTCATATCAATGTTATCACATGGTCCTCACCCCTCTGCACATCCCAAAATAGGGTTGAATTATACCTTGAATTTGATGGAGATATTTATTTTTATTTTTTCCTTTTATTGAAAATAGATTTTTTCTCATGTAATATAACCTGATTATGGTTTCCCCTCCATTTTCCCAGTTTTTTCCCAGTCACCTTCCCATCTGTATCTATTAAATTTTTCTCTCATTAAAAAACAAAGAGAGGAATAATAATAATAAGGCATAATTGTATAAAGAATCTCTTGTGAACTGTTTATAAGTACCACCTGTCAATAAAAGTCTGATGGCCTATAATCTGAGGCAGGAAATGGGAAGCTAGAGTTCCAAAGGGGAGAGTTGAACTAGAGCCTATGTAGAATCTTCACCCCTAAATTCTAGCATCTTCGTCACTGGAAAGTATTCAACAGGCTTCTAAAAGAGAAATGTAAACATCAACTCAGCCATAGAGTTGGTGTAGGATAGAGTCAGGCACAGAAGAGGACTCACCCCAATCTCTGAGGAGACAGATACAGTCACATGACCATGAGAAGACATACCTCAGCGCATGGCAGAAATTACAATCGAATAAACAGCATAACTGAGTTATGAGCCCGTGGGAATAAGGCCTAAGCATTTATTTAAAATTACTTTAGTCTCAGAGTCAATGAACTTGGGCACGGGTGGGAAAACCATATAGATATAAATAATACAACAAAATAATACAAAAACCATCACTGTGGAATTGGGTAAACCAAGCAAATAGAAGGAAAATGGATCAAGAGAAAGCATAAGAATCAAAGACCCATTCACTCAAAGATTTAGGAATCCCAGAAAAACACTAAACTGGAAGCTATTGTATATAAGGAAAGGACCTGGTTTAGATGTATATGGGCCCTGACCATGCTGCTTCAGGCTCTATGGATTAATACAGATTTCGATCATATAGATTTAGAGAACTTGTTCTCCTGATGTCTTCCATTCTCTTCGACTCTTACACTTACTACCCCCTCTTCCACAGAGTTCTCTGAGCCATGAGGGGAGGTGATGGAGAAATCCCATGCAGAATTGCATGTTCAAAACTCTCTAATTCTCCTGTATATTATCTGGTTGTAAGTTTCTATACTTGTTACTATCTACTGCAAGTGAGTATAGCAGAATGTCATTAAGACTCATTTTATTGCTACTCTCTGTCTCTGTCTCTCTATCTCTGTCTATCTCTGTCTGTCTTTCTGTGTCTCTGTGTCTGTCCATTTTTCTGTTTTTCTCTGTTTCTCTGTTTCTCTCTCTGTTTCTCTCTCTTTCCCTCTCTGTGTTTCTCTCTGTGTTTGTTTCTCTGTTTCTCTCCTCTCTCTCTCTCTCTCTCTCTCTCTCTCTCTCTCTCTCTCTCTCTCTCTCTCTCTCTCTTCTCTCTCTCTCTCTCTCCACAGTATTTGATTTACCTAAGGTTCCTGTGCTATCCCCCAGGTTCTTGGTCACCCAGTGCTGGCTAGGGATGTGTTCCATTTTATGGAATGGGCCTTAGGTCAAATCAGACAGTGGTTGGTTACTCCCACAAACTTTGTGCCACCATTGAACTAGCATATTTGCAGACAGGACACTATTGTCAATCTAAAGATTTATGGCTGACTTGATGTTTATATTTCTCTTTTAGAAGCCTGCAGAATATTTTACAGTCCAAAGATGCTAGAATGTAGAGGTGAAGGTTCTATGTAGGGCTCCAGCTCAACTTTTCCATGTTCAGTGAGTTGTATAGGTGCTGTCTTTAGAAACAGCACCTTGCTGTCAGTTTGTGAAGAGAAATCTATCCTTGGCAACAATACCCTGGGTTGATGGGCATTCCCTTGAGAGTAACCCAATGACAGTACTGGAAGCTTCATTTCGTGAAAAGTGATGAACAGTTGGGGCTTTGTCTCCCCCATTACCTGAAGATTTCACTGTGTTTATGTATAAATTTTAGGAATCTTTTACAGTATTATATTTATATCCTATGCCCCAAATGCCTCTCATAATTTTCTGGTGCTGTATTCCCTTCGCATTTCCATCTTCCTTCCTCCTCCAACTCAATCCCATTTCAGTCATCCCATTTATCTGTAACTATTCTATTTTCCCTTCCTAACACAACCCATCTGTCTTCTCTAGTCCGTTACTATAATCCTAACACTAGTGGTTCTAGGAATTGCAGCTTGGTTATCATTGACTTAACAACTGGTACTGACATGTAACTGAATACACACCATATTTGTTTTTCTGCGTCTAGGATACTCATGCAGGATGATATTTTATAGTTCCATCTAGTTTAACTTACTTATGACATTCACTATTTTATTTTTAATGACTGTGTATATATTGTGAATGATTGTGTATATATTTTGAATGTGTATAATGATTGTGAAATAAATTTTCTTTATTCATGCTTCTATTGAAGGATATTTAGGTTGTTTCCAATTCCTGGCTATTTTAAAGAGGGTAGCAATGAACACGGTTTAGTAAGATTGACTATGGTTGGATGAACAGTTCTTTGGGTATATGCCCTAGAGTAATATAGCTGGACCTTGATGTTCCTTGAGTCCAATCTTCCTGAAAAAACACCACATGGAATTCCATAGTAGCTGTATGAATTCGCACTTCCTTGGTGAGACAATTAAATGAAAGACAATTTATAATGCTTATTTCATTTTCTGCTATTATTCACTTAGATCCTTATGCTACTTTTTTGTTATCTTTACAAAGTGGTTTAAAGAACATGACTTGCTGAAAGGACTTCTTTTTCTTAACAAATTATACTGAAATCCTTGTTGAAAGTCAATTTGTCACAAATGAACTCATTTTGGAAGCCTCAGTTCTAGCCTAGCATCACATAGTCGTAGTTATTATAGCCTCCTATGGTTTTTAAGTGAGTATGTGTGAGTTCTCCAAACTTGTTTTGAAGTGCTCAAATCCTCTTAGCATTGTTCTTTCTCTCTGTCTTAACATTCAAGTGTTAGCACAAATTCAGCATTGCAAAAAATGAGTCAGCTTACCTAGTATTGTCAGCTTAATCTAAGATAAATTGACAAGTACTATATCATTATCTTTATAATATCCTCTAAGTCATAAATATGTTTATTGATTTGTATCTTTTTGGTTACTAGCAATGGCATTTTGCAGTTTTAGTCGTGGAATTCTCTTATTTCCTTGTTACATTTATTCTTAAGTATTGTATTCCTTTTGGTGCCACTGTAAACAGAATATTTTTTAAATTTGATATAAATTGACTTTCAACAAGGATTTTAGTACAATTTGTTAAGAAAAAAAAGTACTTTCAACAAAAAGTCGTGTTCCTTAAACCACTTTGAAAAGAAAACAAAAAAGTAGCTTAAGGTCCTAAGTGAATAATAGCAGAAAATGAAATAAAATTTTATCTGGACAGCATTTAGTGTGTGGGTGTGTAGATGACTATTACCCATTAGTCTGCTCTTACTGGTGTATAGATTGTGGGTGGTTGTGCCCAGTGGTCTAGCATTCTGAAAATATCTTGGGCTCATTTGTTAACTCTAGAAATGTGTAAGATTTTCTACATACACAATCATATTATCTGCACAAGGAAAATTTTCTACCAGTCTGGATACTTTTGATATTTTCTTCTAGCTTAATAGCTCTAACTAGACCCAGTAGTGCAAAAAATATAAAAGTAGGATCAAAGCATTATATCTGCAGCTATTTAAAAGAGAAGGAAAAAAAAGATGTGAACAAATCAAGGTAAAAGAGGAAAGTAGCCAATTGTGGTGATGTATACCTACCATACAGGGGGATTCCCAATTCCAGTCCTACCTCATCAGACTGAAGGGTGGAGGGGTGCAGAAATGAAAGGGTTTGTTTGGTTCATTCATAGATTCAGGGATTTTTGTCCATGTGTGTGGGTTCCATTGTTCCTGGGCCTGTGATGAGGCACAACATTGTGGTAGAATGGTATGGCACAGCAAATCTTCTATCCACATGTTGTCACAAAGAAGATAGGGAGGAAGAAGATGAAACAGATATAGCCTGCCTGAGGAGGCATTTAGGAACCTCTTCTTCCAATGAGGCTCTTCCTAATAAAATCTCCAGTATCTCCCAATAATACCGCCAAGTTTTGTACCTATCATTGAATCCATAATTGATGATATCAGAGTACTCAAGATTCAATCTTTTTAATTTGCCCCCTCTAGTTACTCTAGAATGTGATTGAGTCGTCAATGTATAACTCCCTAAAGAGCTTTCCAGATAGTACTATGTGTCTTTGGTTTTGATTCTGATATTTAATTATGAAAGACTTCAGTCTTTCATAATGAAATGTAATGTTACCTTTGGACACTTAATTATTTAGTAAGACAAAAGTTTAAATGGTTCTTTTTTTTAAAAAGTGTGTGTGTGTGTGTGTGTGTGTGTGTGTGTGCCTGCAATGAATGTATGAGTACCTATAGACACCTGAAATGGAAAGAAGAGCTCCTGTAGCCATAGTTGGAACACTCTTATGCACTGAGTTATCTCTCTATTCCCTGGATGTAAAGTTTAAGCATCCTGTGATCTGCACAAATGCAGAAGATTATGGTTAAATACATATTGCAGTGTAATTGAACATACACCTTGCAGCATTTAGGCAAATCATACAATCAAGGACATAGAACATCTTCTGGCTTTCTTTTACAGTCTTAATTACCAGTTTTATTCTTTTCATTACCTAAGACTTATGCCTTATTAAAGAAGTTATTTATATACAATTACACTTTGCTGTTCTCAGAATATAATATTTTAAAAAACTAAGCCCACAGATTACTAAATTGCCTATTTGTTATCCTCTGCTTTGTCTTAACTAAACCTCCAAGTTTTTCTCCTTTCCAAACCTTTCAATTCCCTTATTACTCAAGCCTGAGCAAACACAAACAATGAAAGTGGCATCTCTGAACCCTACAGGGAACCGTGTAAGCCCCTTCTAGCAAGAGCAGGTGGTTGCTTCCACTCTTTTTGTTCTTATGACTTATATTTGAAATGCCTCCCAGAGGCCCACATTTGGGATCTTTACTCTGCAACTAGACGTGTGTTTTGCAAGGCTGAGGAGACCTTGGGAGTTGAGCCTGGTTAGCTGGTGTAGGGCAGTAGGAGCAGTCTTGGGCTTGTGCTTTATGCTTTCTTGTTCTCTGCCATGGGAACAGCATCCTCTCTTCTTCTCCCACCACCAAGCCTCCTCGCCCATGATGGAGTAGAAGCTCTCAGAAACACGAGCTAATATAAACCTTTTCTCACTTAGGTTGCCCCTGCTAGTAATGTTGGTCACATCAACACAAAAGCCACTGAACCATAACTCAGTGTTTGCATTAGACCTTCTGATGATCTGTGACAGTTCGTCCCTTACCTGTTAGCAATGTCACCTTTTGATTTGTTGTGTAGCACTTTCAGAGTGCCTGTCTGTAACATCCTTCCAATCTTAGTGTTCTTTCTGAGTAAAACATCTCCAGCATATATACAACTTGTAGAAACCTGTCTCACCAAATAATCACATGCGCTAGTAACTATTAACTTGTGTACTATGGCTTTTCAATTATAGTCAGTCTCTTCAAATGATTGAACATTCTCTTTTTGTCACTTTTAATAATATTCCACATTAAATATCTATCACACTAGTGTGAAATGCCAACTTTCATGAATTAATAGAGCTAATCATGGGCATTTATTTCATTCTCCTCATAAGAAAATCTTTATTATTCAACTAAAATAGAGTTTGGGCTTAAATTATGAGTTTGCTTAAGAACACCTATTTAAATTTTCTATTTCAACTAGAGTTTATCTAAATAAATAACTTCAATTATCAAGGGATATTCAATAAAATATTTTAATAATTTCTAGTAACTTGCTAATATAAAGGCTTTTATTGATAGAATTGAAATGGTAAATCTTCCAGGCATACCTGAAATAAATTGGTGGTAGCATTTTAAATACATTTAAATTTTGTTTGCCAACTGTTGTGTAATCAGTTTAACCTGGAATCAAAGCCTTCTCTTCTGGAGGGAAACTTCCTAAAATAGGATGTTTGTGGGTAGATGAAACAACTGGATGATCTAAGGGGAGAAAACACTATAGGAAAATTCCTTAAGACAGAGTAAACAACATAAAAAAGCTTTAAGAAGTCCCTGAAACTGACCTGATTCCCTAGAACCTAGAATGGTCCCTTCCTCCCTAAAAGTAATATAAACAGTCAAGTTTGCTAACAAGTCACTTTTATATATGCCAAGCTGCAAAAAACATTCATCGACCAGACCAACTTCTCGGAAGAAGCAGAGACCAACTGATTTGCCTAGAAAAGGCTCAGACCAACTGGATCATATGGAAAGGACACTACCCAACCCATGAGCTGCCTGTAGGCTGTGCAGTGTGCTCCAGATTCCCACCTTCTGTGAGCTGTCACTCATGTGGGGTAGGCTTTGGTAGTGCAACTGTCTTTGAGTCATTTCTATTCCTGTAAGTAGCTCCTCACCCATATTGCTGTAAGTAACCCAATAAAATTCATTGGCTCAGCAAGCTGGATTTGGGTGGTTTCTGTAATTGGTTTGTAGTCAGTACCCTATTTGGAGTGAGCATATGTTTGCTCACATCTTTCCAGGAATAGTGTCAACCACCACCAATTTGGACATCTTGTCACACTACTTTCATCTAATTGCCACATGCTAGGTGATAGCTAGAATCTGCATAGCTTTGTCATAAGAAATATTAATTCTAAAAACAAATCCTGGCCCCCCTTGGTTTAAAAATTGATATTATTCCTTAAAATGAAAGTCAGGATAATTTTAAGAAACAATTATACAGTTCCCTATATAACCACTGAATGATTTAACTGGAGCATTTATTATTCTCTAATAGGGAATATAGAAAATACTATATAAGGAAAACAAAATATTCTTGCTTTCAAGTAAGAGAGAGTGGAATCTATGTGGATGAAGATTGTTGTTTCACTGCAAAGAACTCAACATCTTTAGTCAACAGCCACAAGGGTTCCTTCCTTTAAACCCTTTCAGAGGAACAGATTCCTGGTTTTTGATGACTTATTAGAGGCTTATTCCAAGACTGATAGGGAAGCCAAATGGAACCTGAAGACTCTATCTGCTGTCTGTATTAGAACTATAACTGTAAGGCAAATGACTCTTAGTATGATTGATCCCTCCCTCCTTTTTCCCTTTCTGTCACTACTGAAATGTAAACCTCACCCATGCTCCTAGCTCTTTTCTTGAGATGGAAGAGGAAATAGCCAACAGTACAGAACACATTGTTTCTAAGCTATGGTATACATGGACAAAGTATCCTAAGTCATTTCAAATTTATGATGTATGATGGACCACTGAGATGACCTCATCATTAGCTGAGGTGTATCTGCATAAAGCCTAAGCTCTTAAAAGTGCATAGAGCCACAGGATTCCAAGCTCAGATGGTGTAAATGCCTTCTTGTGTTCTTATATCTCTCCTAGTCCACTTTTTCTTCCATCCATAGCCAAGCAGCGGAATCATTGCTTTGCAAAAACCTTCATTTCCTATGTGTCTCTTGCCCCTTAGTCATAATGTCTAAGTTAAGCCACTCCAATATGCTCACCATTAGCAACATTAGTTGAAAAATGGACAAGATTTCTTTTTAGTCCAGGACGATTTACTACTGCCTGTGATGAATGCACAAACTTATTTCCACACATTCTCTTTACCAGGGAAGTCTTCTTTTGAACTAATGGATTCTACTACCCATCTCACTAAGAGGAGATTTTATAACACTCCCCTCTTGTTCCATGCTCATACCTGCCTTATTCCTGCTAGATTGTGTGCCTCACTGCCTGTGCTTGCTCCTTGAATATGATCATGATAATTCTCCACTTCTCTGCTACACCAGCAATTATTCTATCTATTCATTTCTCCCCATAAATATAGATATATTGTTTTTCCTGATTTCAAAAGGTTATTTCCTTGATCCTATTTTGCTTTATTGTTCCATTAATTTGTCTTCCCCCTGAACTACCAAATTCAAGAATTACCCATGGTATTTGTTATTCTTCTTGCAGCTGAATATCACACAAAAGTAGCTGAAATAGTTATCCAGGGACAGGTGGATGACCTACAGTACATCAGGCAGGAGATGTGGTTAGAGATGGGTCCACAGATGGACTGAGGCCATTCACCTCCTCAAATCTTAGAGGAACAGGAAGTAGAGATTGGGCAGGGAAGTAGGCCAGGCTATAAAACTTCAAGGTCGATCCCTAGTGACTAAGAGTCTATCTACCCTTGCAAGATCTACAATACTCTAAAACAGCACCAAATGTCCAAATACCTAGGCTGATATGTGTATTTCACATCCAAACCACATTTGCTGCCTCTGACTTCTTTCATATTATTCGTTCCTGCTCTCCCAGGCTTTCACTCCAACATCCTAGCTAAACAAATTTGGTTGAGATGAATAATAGAATCATTTCAGTCCTGTCTTATTACCTAAGAGACCCAACACACCAATATCCCAAGATTTTCCCACAGCCTTAACTTTACTCACTTATCACAGTCTTTGCCTCCAAATGACCAAGTGTCCAATGCCTCTCTCTTTCAACTCCATTTGTTTTCTGTTTCTGCTTATGGCACCTTATTGCAGCACCATAACTTTAAGGACCACCATATGGTGAAGCTTATCAGTCTCTGACAATGCTCTTTGTGAACTCCAGAGTTAGTAATACACACACAGACACACACAGACACACACACACACAAACACACATGCATACATATTCACACACATACTCAGATACTTCATTAACATCCTAATTTTAACCTGTCTAATATAACCCTCTTAAACTCTGTGCCCTCAAGATTTACTTTCCCAATATTTCTTCATTCTGTGGTGGTTTCATTTACACAGATGGAGTATCCTTAATAGCATATCTGAAAAGATCCAGAAACATCTGAATTCCAACATGATGCAAAAGTGGAAATTCCATACCTGAGTCCCAGTGAAAATTCTGTCAAATATGGTGTATAGAGATGATAGAAAGATGACTCAGCATTTAAAAGCTCATAATGCTTTTTGGAAAGACCTGAGTTTTATTCCCAGCACACAGGTTGGCTGGCTAACAATCTCCTATGACTCCAGCTCCAGGAGAATCAGAGGCCCCTGACCCCACTGGCATCTGCACTCACATGAACATACCCACACACAGACACACATGTATATATATATATTTAAAAATGAAGTAAATCTTTAAAACAGCATATGAAATTACTTTTTAGACTACATGCATAAATTATATATAACTTTAAAGTGAGACTTGGGAATCAACCTGAAGATCAGACCGATGATAGATAGATAGATAGATAGATAGATAGATAGATAGATAGATAGATAGATAGATAGATAGATAGACAGACAGACAGACAGACAGACAGACAGATAGATAGATAGATAGATAGATAGATAGATAGATAGATAGATAGATAGATGAAATACCACCAAAAAACCCCTCTAAAATCCCAAATGATTCTGTTGCCAGACATTTCTGCAATCCAGAATTAGAAAGAGTCATGTTGTGGCTATGGGAAGATTACTTGGCTCTCTGTTCTAGGGTCTTCTTAGCTTTATGATGAGAGAGCAGTGGCCCTTCCCTACTTGGAAAACATTAGCAGCACACAAGGCACCTAAGCTGTTCTGTTAAGTGAGAACCAGGTTTGGAAGCATTGCCAGCTGTGTTATGCCTAGTAATAGATGTTGGAGCCCACACCTCAAGTTTATGGCCACAGACATGTGTCTAATTTACAGAAATGAAACATCAGCTGGCTGCTCACATGATCCAGCACACTGTTCTCGACTTGTGATTGTCCAGGTCTGAAACTAGCACTAAGAATCTGTCCAGAAGGTGAATTCCTTTTCTAGAATGTAAAGCTGTAAGAACACACTATGAATAAAGTAACCCTATGCCGCAATGTTTAGTTTACTATTACTAATTCATAATCCTTGCCTTGCTGCTCCTCTCTGTGCTGCTTATTTATTAGCTTTTCTTATTTCTGTGACAAAATACCCAACAGAACTATATTAAACAAGAAAGGCCTTCTTTTGGGCTCTTGGTTTAATGATTTTACCCCATCATGGCAGGAAAGGCATAAAACAAGAATGACAAGTTGTGGCATCCTGGGATGTGATGTAGCTGCTCATATTCAGCTGCACAATCTGGAACCACGGTCTATAGAATGGTATGTTTTTCTTCCCCAGTTTCTCCTCTTGAGAAATAGCCTCACAGATGTGCCCAGAACCTTTTTTCCAAGAATGATTGTAAATCAGGTCTAGTTGGCAGTGAAGATTAACTCATGAGACCTGTACACACTTAAGTTAAAATTAAATGATAACTCAAAAGGAAGTTATTACTCTGATTTCAGTTTATAAAGCTGTACACAGGCATTCACGCATGTGTGTGTGTGTGTGTGTGTGTGTGTGTGTGTGTGTGTGTGTGTGCATGTGTGTGTGTGCATGTGTGTGTGTTCAACCTTAATAATCTTAGCACTTTGATTCATAGCTTTACTTATTTTCAGCAACTTAAGTGTCCGTGGATAAACCAAGTTAACTATTAACTAATATTTTCTTAGGTTAAGCCATTTTTTAAATTCTTTCTGCTATTTTCATTTTAGTTGTTTAGTGTAAAAAACAAAGGTGAGACCTCGGGGCTTACACACATTATTTAAATGACTGCTTTATGGCCCTTGCAGAATTTATTGATCTTTTATTTCAAACTTCATTGAAACAGTTTCCACTTGATAGTGTTTACTTTCATCTAAGATATATTTACCTTTTGTGGTGGTTTGAATGAAAATGGTCCTCATAGACACATAGGAAATGGCACTATTAGGAAGTTTGGGTAGGCATGGCCTTGATGGACAAATGTGCTACTGTGGGTGGGCTTTGAAGTCTCAGATGCCCAAACCAGGACCAATATGGCAGCCTGTATGTCTCCATGCTTTCTGTTGTGACAATGATGCACTTAACCTCTGGAACTGTAAGCCAGCCTCAATTTAGTGTTTTCCTTTATAAGAGTTGCCATGGTCATAGTATCTCTTCATAGCAATTGAAATCCAACTACGGCACCTTCTTAGTTTTCCTGTGCCACTTTCTTACACTGGTATCTCTCTCAGGTAATGTATGGTTTCCATCTATACAGCCTTTCAGAGTTTGTTTTACAGGGATTTGATTTGTAGTTACAGTAGGACTTGACTGGCACACTGTAGGCTTATCTTAGAACATCAATGATAGCTTGTATTTATGACTTCTCTTCCACCTATACAATTGCCACCTCTCTCTCTTCCACCTATACAATTGCCACCTCTCTCTTCCACCTATACAATTGCCACCTCTCTCCCTCTCTCTCTCTCTCTCTCTCTCTCTCTCTCTCTCTCTCTCTCTCTCTCTCTCTCTCTCTCTCTATCTCTCTCTCTCTCTCTCTCTCTCCTATCCATCTTCTAGTTTTCATTTTGTTTTGTATACTTCTTGGGGTGTTTTTCATCATGCTGTTCTGTAATGTTTCATAGTAATATCTAGGACTCTTGGGAAGTTAATTTTAATAGTGATCCTTTAGAAATTATTTTTCACTTTTGAAATAAATCAATAACTTTAGGTATTTTGCTGAACTTTCTCTGTGAAGATTGTTAGACAAAGCAGCACTGAATTAATCCCAACTGTAAAAAGTGTCATATGGGGACAGTTATCTTTCTGCTTCTAAAAATGAACTCCTTTGCTTCTGACAATTATTTGTGGTGGTGGTGGTGGTGGTGGTGGTGGTGGTGTATGTGTGTGTTTACATTGCTCTATACATTACTCAATGCTCTCACCCTCTTCTGCTTCTCAGTTGTCCTATGGTCATCGCCATTCTCCACCGCTTTCCAGCTTTCCCTTCTGTACTTCACCACATTTCTTGTTTAGCTGTCATTTGTTTTATTTTCAATGATTTTCTTTTCACAATCTCTATATTGACCAAAGCAGATTAGAACTTTTGTAGTTATCTAACACTGACAATTCAATAACTATGTTGTGTCACCCATGGCTCATACTCCTTCTGTTTCCTGGACATGAGGGCTGCTGTGCTCTGTCAGGTTGAATAGCATCAAGGCTATTTCTCCTAGCGTGTCTTCAGAAATGTTTATATCCAAGTTCACTAGCCTTACAAGGATGGAAAGATTGATTCATTCTTATTCAAAACATCTGAAACAAGAAAGGGTCAGAATTTTTCACATTTTGAAATACTTATGTTTTATTAGAATATTTTATGATGAGACCCAAGTTTAAATATAACTGACTTTATATATGCACTTTATATATAATAGCATGAAGGTGATTTTACTCATATTTTAAGTATTTCTATGCACAATTATATAATCCTGTGTGCTCCTCTTTCTTTGCATAAAGGCTTCATGCAGGAGCTAAATATTGAAGGATTGGGGTTTGGAGTGAGTAATATTCCATTCTTGGTTTTCTAAGAATAGTGAGTGTACAAATTCAGTTCCTTATTTCTAAGATATTTTTCTCATTGACATCTGTGTTAAATTCAGTCTGAGGAATATAATGTTTATTGCTTCTTCCTGTGTTGTTCTAATAAAATATTCTCAAGTTTATTCTGTTTCCCTGCTTCTGCCCCAAAGCAGTGCTCTAATTCTTTCTTCGCCTTTTATTTCTATGCTAGCGTTATTGCCAAATTTGACTACATAATCTTTTAAGAAGAGAACCCCCAAGTAACTTGTTTAAAAATTATTTTAAAGAATTAAATTAATTTAAATAATTAAATGTAAAGAATTATTTTTGACAATTGTTTCTTAAACATCTTCTGGTTGCATATGCAATCTTTTAGATTTGGTTTTTCTGTTTCTGGAAGAGTCCTTCTAGTATATGAACTTCTCATTTGCTATGCTTTTTCTAGTTATTTTTCCAAATACTATGTATCACAGCTCCTATTGGAATCTCTCCTACTGATTTCTTGCTACTAAACTCAGAGCATTTCCTCTAGCTATTAAAGCTGCTGTTCACTCAAGTTGGATATGGAAAACTTGATGGAAGATTGACGGAGCAAAAGATGTGAACTTTCTTTTTCTTTCTACTTTTCTTCGTTTCTTCTACCTACTTGTCAGTATGTATGTATGTGAGTGCTTGTGCACCTCTTCAATGCATGCCATCTCCATGCTCTGATTGTATGTCTGTTTTCAAGAGACTCACATTACCCACTTGAAGGTGATCATATCATTATAGAGTCTATGGTGTCCACTATGCTAGCTATATAACTGTGTAATCTTGGCATGTGGCAAACAACTGTACTCACCTTTTACCCCTTCATTTTCCCTCACTCCCAGAACATTTTTCATCATAAGTAAGCTAACTTTCAGAGAGTTAATAAAATGTGTCACTATGCTGAAAGAGCCTTTTGGTGGTGATGGTTGTAAGACATTGTGCTTCTTCTGTGTCCCATGAATGCTCCTGGTCTCCTTTTGCCTGTCTGCTTATTGAAATAACAGGTGCCACAACCCACTTAAAACCCAGAGCTCTGCCCAAGCTCTCGGTGTTTTCTCTTCCTTTGTTGCAAAGATCAGCATATTTAGCTATAGTCCTCCGATGCTATTCTTTGGAGGCTTTGACAGTTCCTTCACTATTGAAGATAGTTTAGGGTTTCATTGGCTATTGTTGGTTTCAAAGACAGAAACATCAGATCAAATATGCTGTTTATTATCAGAAGCAGGCCACAAGCTGTGTTTTGTGTTTTGGTTTGGTTTGGTTTTATATTGTAAATCATTGTCACAATGCATACTATTCTCTTAATCACGGGTCACATGTCTTTTGGGACAGTATCTGTGAGCTCTGAATATGCTCATGAGTTGCATAGCAACCCAAGTTCTATTCTTCCAGGAGTTTGCCCTAACTCTACCCTTGGTGCCCCAGCCTACCCTGACTTAAAATAGAATGTGTGGTATTGTGAGTCATTTGAAAATGGTTCTCTAAGAGACAGCATGTTACTTAACGGGTAGTGCTAATCAAGAAGGCATTCAGGGAGGCTGTGATGACTAAGATACCAATATCAGCACTAGACATAAAGAGGATTATTGATACATTAAGGAAACATCAATAGGTCAACAAGACCTTGGAGGAAAGTGAAAAACAAGAACCTGAAAATGGGAGAATGCTTCATTTCATGAAAATGGAAGAGGCCAAGCATATACTTGGCACGTGTCAGATAATACAAAGTGCAAAGAAGTTTTACTACACGTGTCTGGACACTCTTAATCATCTTACAGATTTTCCATGCACTACAAAATATTTTCAATAAGCATGTAAACAAATCAAATCTAAAATTGGAAATAAGAATGGCAAAGTTTGTTCAACATTCTTCAGGGTAAGGTCTACAGAGAGCCCATGCTTCATAGATGAAGAAAGGTCTTTGACTCATGTCTCAACAGATGGTGGTGAAAGTGTGCACACTGGCCCCTGGGGCCCTACAGAGGACACAGACTTCCTGAGGTCAGAGCAGAGACAGAGTCCTCAGCCTCCGTGACCTGCCCGACTGTATCTACCTACAATGTAAGGGCAATGAGAATTTAGGACTCACTACTAATTGTTTCCCTAGAATGCCAATTTCGAAGCTCAAATGGAGATAAGGTCATCTAGGGGAAAGATTTGGACTTTAAAGTCACTGTGTGTGTTATTCAACAAAATAAGTGACATGTTTTCCAAACAACATACAGTGCTGGGGCAAGAGGATAGAGTTAAGACAGACTGCAGGAAGAATAGAACTTTAGTATGATATATATATAAAAGGAAGTTTTGTTAACACTGCAATAGAAAGAGAGATATATAAATGCCTAGTCAAAAGGAAGTGGAATGACAATGCATTAACTCAATAGCTCTGTTGACATTTGTATTGAAAGATTAACATGTATATACGTGTGTGTGTGTATGCGTGCGCGCACATTTGAAGTTATAGTTGAGGGGTAGAGGCTGCTCTGAGCATTACAGCATGTTGAACAGCAAACTTTGGCCTTTACTCACACCAATGATTAGCAGATAAAACCTCTGGTCTCACCCAGTTGCTGAAAGGTGTGTCCAAGCATCCATCCATTAGACACGGCTCCATAGTTCTAGGATTTTTCTCCTTTAATTCTCTGATTTGTAGAAATATGTTCATAGTACATCTGAAACTCATCTGCCTCCTGTTTGCTGTTCCTCTGACATAATCTTTTGGGGTAGGAGAAAGAGAATCAGGGTTGTGTTTTATGATATCCCAACTAAATAAGCTGTGGAATGTTTGGGACCAAAAGGTCAGGGGAACAAAGATGACACTGGGGTCTTGTAAGAAGGATAAGAGTTACTATGTTTGGAGTGTTGACTCTGTGTTTGACAGCTATAGGTGTTGAATAATGGCACATCCAAACTCATGCCCTTTAGTGGTTTCATGTCCACTTTGGAGAGGTGGCTGTACTTTGGTACATGTGCAAGTGATGGCAGTGACTACCTGTGAATGCATCCTTACCTTGCAAACCAAGGGAATGGCTCCTAAACAACAAGGCTTAAGTGATGGCACACATGTCTAGTAGAAGCAGGCACAATGTAATGTCTAATGCTATGCCTGCCTCAGAACTGGCTGACCTGGTGCCTGTATGTCTCATGTATATATTATATAATTTTTATAATATATAATATATTATATTATAATTTTATAATATATATAATTTTATAATATATATTTTTATAATATATATAATTTTAAATATATCTATATATATATACAACTTGGTAACCAAGTGCTTGTAGATACTTGTCTCACGTCCATGTGATCTGTGAATTTTGCCTGAGGGCTTGTAATTAGATTAGCTCATAGAGAAGCCTTTTCCACTCACCACTTTTACAACTTTACAATACATTACAAGGACATTACAACTTCTTTCTTGGGTGTAAATAGAAAATATCTGGTGGATCACTATACTCTGATTGAGAGATGAATTCCATTCTTTTTCCCTTTATGAATTTTTTCTGCTTTGTTACACATACAATTAATTTTATCTGTCTTTTAAAATGTGGCAATTGCTGTTTCTACCCACTGATTTATTCTGTATAAGACAGGTGAAATTTTTTTAAAGTGGCAATAAAGAAATTTTTTCTTAAAAATGCCTAAATATTAATTTTCTTTTATCTTTACATTGACAAGAAATATTCCTGGAAAAAAATTAAAATGAGATTGCCTTTTTCTGTCTTGATTTTCCAAAATATTCAACCAGTATATGTAATCAATATTCTAGGACTTTAGAATTAATATTGGGAAATAAAGTTTTAAAGGCCACAAGAATATCTTCCTAAGAAAATATGAAGTGGCGATAACCTATCTATATAAATTCACCTCTTAAATGTTCCCCAAATAAAGAACATTTTACTCCCTAGACATGCAAAACTTGAATGGACCAAATCAGAGAGATACGTATTTTGACATGTGTTGATGTTACTTTAACTGAGAGGAAAACAACAGAGACAAAGTAAGTTTATGAAAAGCCATGTCTAAACTCATAGGTAAGGCAGTATCACTTTAAAATTATTAAGAACATGAACATTTCTGGAACATAATTTCAGGAGTAGTAGGGTCATAGGCCCCTAGGGCAACCTCACATAAACTTAGTACTCAGAGAAATGTTATTGAGAAAAATTTGTTCAAGTGATACTAAAGAGATTCATATTTAGAACCCTAGAGCATGCTGATCTTATTCCACATACATGCTTTGTATTATCATAAAATACAAACGCTGAGCATGTTGATATTTATTATTAATCATTACCTTCCACTTTCATGACCAGCTCATTAGCTTTTTGATGACATCTCTGAGTAGATCTTTAATATTCCTTATTAGCAACAACTAATTTCTGTTTTTTTCCATTAAATATGCTATGGTTATTTTGACAGAGTAAAAACAATTTCAAGCTGTTGATATGTTAGCTGAATCTTTTTGCTACTCTATTCCTTGAAGGAATGGCTTGACTCTAATATATGTTAGCCCCTGGGGCTCTAACAAAGGTGACAATGGACACTGCCCACTATGTTTTACTACCTTGAGGATTCTTACTTATTTAAAATCCAAGAAGACAAGCAGTCTCTTTTGAAGTAATAACAGTAATTTTTTTCATTAAAATAAATTGAGTTTCAAGAAGTTCAATAATTAAGTCAAGGCCATGGAAGATGAGATACACATGTATCAAGTCGGGTTGGATATGAAATTTATAAATACAGCAAAAAAAAAAAGGTATCTTTAGTTCATCATGAAAAAGAATTCTTTCATTTTTCATTTTTATTGAAAATGGATTCTTTTCTACTATAATATATCTTAATTACTGTTTCCCCTTCCTCAACTCCTCCCAGTTCCTCCCAACCTCCATCCCCATCTGGATCCACTCCATTTCAGTCTCTCATTAGAGAAGAACAGAATTATAAGAGAAAACACCTAAATGTAACAAAATAAAATGTAATAAGATAAAACAAAAATCATTAAATCGAGGCTGGACAAGGCCAATCAACAGAAGGAAAAAAGGCTTAAGAAAAGGTACAGGAATCAGAGATTCACTAGTCACACACTCAGAAGTCCCATAAAAATGCTAAGCTGAAAGCTATAGTATATATGCAGAGGCCCGGTGCAGGCCCTTGTAGGCCCTAAGCTTGCTATTTCTGAGTTCATGTGAGCCTTGTTTGGTGGCTTGAGAGGCCTGTCTTCCTCTATCCCCCTGGCTTTTATACTATTTCAGCTTACTCTTCCGTGGAAATCCCTTAGTCTGAAGGGAAAGACTTGATGGAGACATCCCATTTATTGTTGTTTGTTTCAAGGACTCTTTCTCCATCTAATGTCTGGCTGTGGGTGTCTGCGTTCTTTCTCGGGAGAAGATTCCCTATTGATCACTGAATAAGGCACTGATCTTTGTTATAGCAAAATATATTTAGGAGTCATTTTATTAATACATTTTAAAAAGACTAGTTATGTTTGATTTTACACTATGTATCTGTGCTATCTATTCTCTGTTTCTTTTTCACCCGACCAGTGTCTGGTATGGTTCTACTTCTAGAGTGGGCCTTATGACAAATAAGGCATTGGTTGGCTACACTCAGGATTTCTGTGTCAATGTTGCTAGCATATCTTGAAGAATGGACACGTTGTAGGTCAAAGGCTTCATGACAGAACAGGTGTTTATGTTTTTCTTTTGCTAGCCTGCAGAGTACCTTCCAGTACCAAAGACACTAGAATGTAGGGGCAAAGGCTCCAGGAAGGCACCAGTTGACTTCTCCATGTTTAATGAATTGTGTGGGAGCTGCCCTCAGCAATGTGAACCTGTGGTCAATTTTCAGAGAGCAACCCGCCGTCTTAGCAACAGCCTGGATTGTGTGGAGATTTCCACAGGACCCTCTTGGATGATAATTCAATTGAATGGAACCTAGTCCCAATACTGGAAGACTATTTCAGAGACAAGGGATGGCCAGAGAAGAATGTTGTAATTTTACATCTTAACACTTAACAATGAACTTAAAATTTGGTTTATCGTGATTCTCCAGTGTTATACTGTAATTCATCCTAAATGCATCATGAGATTAGCACTGTTTAGAAAATTGCTAATTTAAGTTTTACATAAAAAGATAGTAATATTATAATACAATTTTATTTGTCTATTTTTCACAAGTATTTCCAAAGCAATAAAACTATTTATATTTTATTTCCTGACATACACATGATCAATTTTTAAAGACATAATTTTTAAGATTCTACAGAAAACACAAAGTTACAAATTCTATGCAATGTTGTAAAAGTGTTTTATAAAGCAATGTATTTCATTTAATCTTCATCATATAAGAAATTCTAACAGTAAGTTAAGTTAATATGAGCTTTTAAGATTCAGGTTTATAAAAATAAAGAATGAATTTCATTGGATTTAACCAACTGAACAGATGACTATTTTAATTGCATTGTTTGCCTGTCATTTTGTCATTATCTTTCATTCCTGGAATCTTGAAATAACTCAGGGAAGAGATGAAGCAGTGCTCTCTGCCATGGTTATAAATAATAGATGTTTTGCTAGAACATTCATTTTTGACAGCTGCTAATTTTTTTATAGTAGATCTGTTTGACTTCAGAAAAATAAGAAAGCCCCTCTTCCTTTATGGAGAACTAAATACAACAATTAATATTAAAATTTCCTCATGACTGGACTTTAAATCTGACTAGTTAAATGAACTATTCAATTAGAAATGTTAATTTGCAATTCAGGAAAGAGAATTCAATGTAGTCACTTCATACACCGTTGACTGAAACTGTCAATGTCCTTTGATTTCATGACAGCTTAATTCATGCTAACTTTAAATTATCAAAAGTACAAATGATAAAAACCTGAACTCTCCTAGACACGAGGGAGGAGATAATCCACAGAATGTACCAAACTGTTCAAAAAAGCTTGGCAATAACATGATGGAAAAGAAGGAATCAATTTTCCCTTGAAAGGTATTCCTGTAAGCACTTACATTAGAATGCAAGAAAAATTCACCTTTTAAATAAAAGCTCGTGTTACACAACGGCAAAGCAGTTGTGCAGAAACAGAATGCAAAATTAGTATGTATAAAATTTTATATAATATGTATGTGACTATATATATATATATATATATGTATATATAATAAATAGCACTATTCAAGTGGTTTTGAGGGTTTGTCAGGAACATTTCTAGAAAATGCAGAGAACACAAGGGGGATGCCTGCTCTGTGCTGAGGAGATTAAAATTTTATGTTCTGTGACACACATCAAACCTCCATTCTGCAGTGTGGCCAGGGAAGGAAGGATAAAGAAGTAGGAGAGACAAGAGTCTAACAGGAGCTGCTTGCTTCAGTTTGAAGACTGAGCTGAAAATAGCTCTAGGACAGACAATCCAAAGCAAGTTGGACTCACGTACGTAGAACTCATCTCAGACTCTCAGGTCGGTGAAGCCAGCTGTGTCTCCCCCTCCCCACCTCCCCACACCCCGCTGATTATTCAGCCAACCACACTGGCTTCTGGGGTCTTGCCGCCATTACTGATTTACTCTTAATACCTCCTTTTTCTCTATCCTGCTAGACAAGAATGATTTCTGAAGACTCTGGTCAATAATTCTTAGGCTGAAGCCCAGCTCCTCTACAAATTAATAATTTATGAAACACAAACACAAATACACACATATACACACATGTATGAACAAATACACACACATTCTGTCTGGTGTTTATCCCTACATGCGACCATATTACAACTCTTACTGTGGCTGACTTTACAGCATAAAGTGGCCGCATTTGTCCAATCACCCTTTCTATACAAAAGGTATCATAGTCATGTGGAAAATGATAAGAAACCACTTGCTATCTCATACATACATACATACATACATACATATATATACATACATACATATATACAAATGTGTTTGTAAGTAGTTTCTTCAGTCTCTCTCTCTCTCTCTTTTTTTTTTTTTGGTCTTTTTTTTTTCTTTGGATTTTTTTTTTCTTTTTGAGACAGGGCTTTTCTGTGTAGCCCTGGCTGTCCTGTACTCACTCTGTAGAACAGGCTGAACTCGAACTCAGAAATCCACCTGCCTCAGCCTCCCAGAGTGCTGGGATTACAGGCATGTGCCACCACCCACCTGGCAATTCACTAAATGTAAATATGAGAAAGGAGGAAAAACAACAGATTCTGCGTGATGAATACCTCTGATAAGTCTAAAGGCTCAGGAATGGTTACAGCAACACAGAGACTGTGGTAAGTTTTTGTTGACTTGCTTTTTCTCTTGTGGACAGGATAGCTGAAGCCCACTAGGCTATTTGCTGTGTCATTAAAGTTAAGGTACATAGTAAATTCTAAGACACAATAAACAGGATCACTTTTTCTTTGTTTATATAGTAAAGATTTAATTCAAGAAATTAGACAAAAAATGGTTTATAAAAATTAATTGATTAGCATGATGTCTGGTTCATGCTAAGTGCTTAATAAACATGTACAAATATATTCCTCTATTCAAAATATTGAAAGTTTTAAAAGGTGATAAATAGCTTATGATTACTAGATGAAAATGAAAAAAGACTGCTTAAATTGGCAGCTAATTCCATTTCTATAGCAACAGGAGACCCTTACATTTTCAAAATTGTATCATCACTACCATTCCTTGTTTATGAATGGTACAAGTGGCATAGATTATCTGACCAAAGTCAAAAGAAACACAGAACTATGGGTGTAAACATTACTAGTCAGAAGGGAGTTTGACAGTATGATGACCATCTCCACATATCACCAACAAGTGGTTCCCTACCTAGAGCTTACAGACGTGTTTTTAACCAGTTTACAGTAAAAGAAATAACATCAGTGTCATTGAGCAGGTCTCAAAACGAAGCAGAAAGTGGTTGGTTATTTCCATAACATCATGCCATTGTTGCACCAGTGGGCATTATCTTATCAAGCAGGCAGGCAGTACTATATACAGCATGTAAGAACCAGCAACCATAGATGAGATAAGAAATACTGAGGACAGAAAGATGGGAAAGAGATTGGAAATGGAGAAACTATGGATGGAAGAAAGCTTATCAAAATGAAAAATGTATGAAAAAGCCACATGGAACCTATGATTTTGCAGTAAAAATATAATCAGAGAGGAGAGTAGAACGCAAGTGATTTGAAAGAATGTGAACAGTATTGCAGTTTAAATGTCCAAGTGTGTGTGAGAACAGGCTAGCAGAGGAGAGCACAGAATATGGAGAGTATGAACCACAACTGAGGATGCCCAAAAAAAAAAAATCTCTCCTAGTTTGCTTCTCTCTTGCTCTAATAAAACACTGACCAAAACCAACTTGGAGATGAAAAGTTTTATTTAGTGTATAGGTTACATTGAAGAAAGTAAAGGAGGAACTCAAAGCAGGAATGTGGAGCTGGAACTAAAGGAAGAATGATACTGCCTTCCTCTCTAGGGCTTGTTCACCACGCCTGCATGTAGTGGGTTGGTCCTTCCCACATCAATCACTAAGCAAGAAGATGCCCCACAGGCATGCCTCCAGGTCAATCAAATGTAGGCATTTTCCCTGTTGAGTTTTGCTCTTCCCATTTGACCTGTGTGTGTGTGTGTGTGTGTGTGTGTGTGTATGTGTGTGTGTGTGTGTTTTCTATTTCTGTGTGTGTATGTGTATGTTTGTCTGTGTCTGTGTCTAAGTAGTATGAAGATAAGTACCCATCTTGAGTACAGATGCTGCTCCCAAAAGAGATACACAACTAAAAGAAAATATGGATATCTCATCATTAATGCAGGGTACTTCCCTATAAGTTGTTGGTCAGGAAAAACCCAGAGGCACCTAATTCAGCACAGGCAATAGACCATGCTCTTTGTTGGCTACCATAACTAGATGGTAAACCTCAACTGCTGAAGACACTCACTTTTCCAAAATATATTCTCTATTAAAACACTTTCCAAACCCAAACACTTAACAGTTAATCAACCTTATCCTCATGGGTCCCTGTAATACTTCCCTCTCTGTCCCTGGGGGGAAAATAAAACCTGATTATTTACTTGTTTAAGATAACTATAAATGTCATTTTTGAGTTGAATATAAATAGAATTATATAGCACATGCTACTTTGTATTTGTTTCTTTTATACTGCATGATGATTTAGGGATTTTTTTTCCATGTTTCATTGTATTAGTTTTATGATGTATTGATTAATCATCCACTTGTATGGTCATACTAGTTGTGTGCACCCACCCATTGTTGATGGGCATTTGGATCATTTCTAGTTTGGAGTGATCACAAATAAAGCTACTATAAATTTCTGTAGTCAAGCCTTTACATACCTAAATTATAATTTTCTTGAATTAATACATAAGAAGGAAAAGACTGGTTCATACTATAGATACGTGGTTAGTGTACAAAAACTGCTACAGATTTTTTTCTCTACATGGTGGTAGCATTGCTCATTCCCAATGCTGTCTAAAAGATCCCATTGTGCATGTCGTCCCTAACATCTGGTAGCATCAGTCTTTTTAATTATATCCATGTTCATGTATGTGGAGTCTTATTTCGCTTATATTTCTCAAACACATTATTAAAGCCTTCAATATATTTTCAAGAACTTGTTTTCCATTGATTTCTCTTTTGTAGGAGGTTTGTTCAAATGTTTTGTAGTTCTTGGAGGGTTGTTTGGCTACTTGCTTTTGAAGCTTACCAACCCCTTTATAATCTGCACATATGTCTTGTTAGATATGTATATTACATGCCCCCTTCTATCATTAGCTTTTTGTTCCTTTTCTTAAAAGTATCTGATTTTTATTGAGTATAATGTCACATCTTTATTTAGTGGTATCCTAAAAAATATTTACCCACAACAATATTTCAGATATTATTTCACTTACCTGTGAAGTTTCATAGGTTTTTCTCTTCCAATTGGGTCTGTAAGATATTTTATGTTATTTTTGTTATGACATGTAGTAAGGGTTGACATTTCCCTTTTCTCTATGCCAATGGCTATTTAGTCCAATTCTATTTCTTTTTCTTGATGAACTAAATTGGCAAATTATCCAAACGTAATTTAATCAAGTCTGTAACGGAGGTCCATCTCTGTACTTTATTCATCCAGCTGATCTGTTGATCCTTTTACGATTAACCTGCTGGCTTGATTACATGTAATTCTACATACTGTAGTCAGAACTGCAGATGACATCCTGACTGTCAAATTTGTGCATCTGTAAATTTTCTGACATAGGGACTTTCTCTTGTGCCAAAATTCCCCTTTATTTTATAGCTGACACAAGCCTCCTTGCTCAGCTTTAGGTATGCAGGGTGCATCTACAAGTTGGGCAATCGAGAAACAGAAAAAGGAGGATCCCTTGGCATTACTGGCTAGTCACTCAAACTACATTAATGAATTGATGAGAGATCCTATCACAAAATACAAGGAGGGAAATTGTAAAAAAAAAATTAAGTGTTGACTTTTGGCATCTACACATCATACATGTGCATGCAAATAATGAATATTTATTGGCACCAAGGTTGAAAAATATGGAGTATGGTGGCTGTACTGTTGTATGTTAGGTGACACAAATTAGAGTTATCAGAGAGGAAGGAGCCTCAGTTGAGAAAATGCCACCATAAAATTTAGCTATAAGGCATTTTCTCAACCAGTATCAATAGGGGAGGGTCCAGCTCATGGTGGATGGTGCTATCCCTGTTCTGGTGGTCCTGAGGTCTATAAGAAAGCAGGTTAAGCAAGCCATGATAAGCAAGACAGTAAGAAGACTCCTCTATGACTTCTGCATCAGCTCCTGTCTCTGAGTTTCAGCCTTGCTTGAGTTCTTGCCCCGATTTCTTCAAATGTTGGTCTACGATCTGGAAGTGTAAGCTAAATAAACCCTTTCCTTCCCAGCTTGCTTTTTGGTCATGGTGTTCATTGAAGCAATAAAACCATAACTAAAACAGTGGCCTTGTAATGTTTTTACTTGGGAAAGATGATAGGTCATGTCTAGATCCTTCCCCAAAGTCTTTCTCAAGAGTTAGATTGGAAGATCTTTCATGAAAGGTTTAAAAGGCAGAAGTAAAGCAGAAGCCATGCATACTTTTCCAAGTCTTGCCACAGTTTAGTTGTATTTCTAAAAAGACAATGTTTTCTTCCTTACAGTCCATCCACATGCTAAAGTTAGATGTGCTAGAAGCCTAATCCAGGCTCCAGGCCATCATGGAGGATTACAGTTGAGTGAATGGGTCACATCTTCATCCTCCTTCATGATGTTCATCAGGTCCTCCCCATCACTGTCTCTTCAAAGCCAAGACCCAGTCTGTTGACAGCCTTATCCTTAATACTTAATTAGGTCTCAAAATTCTGTGATTAAATCCCCTGTATGTTATACTATATAGTGTGTAGCCTACATAAAAATCATGTCATATATAATCTACAATGATATTTAACATAACATACATCACATAGTAAATATCTTAATAATTGTGCCTCTCTAACTGAATTCTGCCATACTACATTATATTTTTAAAAAGCCTATATCTCCATAAAAAGTAATTTACAGTAAAAGTTTGTGGTTCATTTGCCTCAAAGGAGGTTCTATCCTGCTGCTCATGTACACAGAAGACAATATAATAGCTTTTCTATTTGTTTTTAAAATTGGTTTTAAGGAGTTATTTCCATTTATATTCTTATGCGTGGAGGTATTCTTAGGTCATTTTATCAACTGATGGATACTGATTTCATTTTATCATTAGTGTAGCCAAGTGGATCTATATTTGATTATGTGACATCAGGTTCTGTTGGGTAACCAAGGACAATTACAATAGTCTGTATGCTTTGGGAAGGAGATTCTACAGTGTATCTCTGATCAACAACTCAAGGAGAGGAGTTCCCCACCTGGTCCTGGGTTATTTGACAACCCAAATGTAGTCCAATTACATATTTTCCTCTAAATATTCTATTTATGTGAAAACACATAATGAGGGGGGACATTTGTGACTTAGTGATCCATTTTAACAGATAAGGTCACAGTTTTTAGATGTGAAATTGTGGGCTCTTAGGCATGAACCCCCCGATGTGCCCTGTATTTCTACCTTCATGCTTCAGCAAACTCTGTGTCCACACACTTTGTAAAGGGCGCACCACACTCAGATTCAAACCCCCTCACAAGATACTTTTGAGACAGAGCATACTGGCCTCCAGCTGCTCACCACCTGTCACCCTCCACTTGAATTCAGACCACTGTGCAGAAAGCCATGTATATTTAAAGGGTTCTGCGTGATCACAACAAAAGCCATTTGAAAACAAATTGCCATGTTATTAATGGTGGGCTTGGCAGTGCCTGCTGCTATTGGGGCCCTGCACCAAACGGCTTGCGCCTTGCCTCATTGATTTTGTTTCCTCGCTGTGGGGTATAAAATAGCAGCTAGAGTGAAGGAGAGAGGGCTGACAAGTTTATGACACAGATGCTGAGACCCAGAATGAAGAGAGTCATCAGACAACAGGGGCTCCTCCCTGCATCACTGCAGCTATGCTTCTTCTGTACGAGGGAGGGTTCAATGGGCTGTGTGCAGGGATTTTATGATCTGTATTAACTGGTACTGCTTTTAGAGCATGCTCAAATGAGTTATATTAAGATGACAGCCATAAATGCTTCAGATGAACATTCAATTACCAAAATGAACCTACATTTTGCCATCCAATTGTATAATTATATTGTTGTGAAATGGGTTTTTAAAAGCTGTCAGGAACATTCCCTAAATCAGAAAGAACAATGCAGAGTATCATTAGTAAATGTGAAAGGGATATGGGCATGTGCATTACTTCACCCATGTTAGAGTGCTTGATATACCTTTATGCATATTAGCTAATTTTGACAGTTCCTGTTCCATAGGACTTTCATATAACCTGTGCAACTGTTAATTTCAACTGTTAAAAACTGTCTCTTCAAAGCCAAGACCCAGACTGTAGACAGCCTTATCCATAATACTTAATTAGGTCTCACAATTCTGTGATAAATCCCTATATGTTACATTATATAGTGTGTAGCCATATCAATACATAGCTTTAGCCACATGTGTGAAGGTATTTCCAGAAAGACATAAGTGAAAAACAAAGGCCTACTCCGAATGTGGATGACACCATCCCATCCAAAAAGCTCGAATCATAAACTCCTAAAGAGAAGGAAAGGAGAAGTTCAACTAAACACCAGCATTCTGCTTCCTGGTTGGCACATTAGGTTGAACCATTCCAGTGGCTATGCCTTCTCTACAGTGATGGACTGTGACCTCTGAGCCCTCTTTTCCCATAAGTCTCTTTTGTCAAGTATCCATCACAGCAATGAAAAGCATAGTAAGAAAAGACAAGGAATTTTATTTTCTGAAGCTTCCAGTTGTGTCACTGTTTCTCGAAATCTCGAGCTAAATCTTTAAGAAGTAGTAGTCCCCTAGTCTACCTCTCTGTTTGTCATCTCCTGTGTGAAGTCTTCACCTGCTTCCCTCCTGCTCACACTCAAGGCCCAAGTAGAGCTCAAGGGCTTCATGAAGGACAGATACCATTCATCTCCCCAAAATAGACAGTGTTGGCGCATCCATTTTGTCTCTCTGTCCCCAGAAACTTTTCTCTGTTCATATCTACAGACAGTTCAGTTGGTCTGGAGACATAGATCAGTGGCAGAGTGTGTGCCTCACATGCTGCTGCCTATAACTTAATCATCAGCATTAAAAGTTAGTAAAGATTTCTGATGTTGAAAACAGAGCTGCCTGACTCATTTGATGGCATATAGGGCATGTGGAGGTCAGGCAGGTAGCTTGTAGCACATGTCATTCAAGGGATGCTCATCTTTAAGGCTTAGCTTTCTTCCAAACAGTGTAAAATACCCACAATTCCAAGTATGAAGGGACAGAGACAATCTCTTTTGAGAATTGCACAGGACAATACAGGTGCCTCAACTGTTCTTCACAGAGCAACAGGGCTTCAGTCAAGTTGACACAGCTCCTCTGTGTGAAGTATTTTCCATCCCGTTTCAGAACCTTCATTTACAGGTCAAGAATCAGTTTGAGGGATTCCCATGTGGAATCTTCTGGAGATGTAGAGATAGGGACAGCTGTCAAATCATTAATCACAAAGCAAACTCTCTCCCTTCTTTGGCATACCTCCATCTTAGAGCACAAGCTATTGGTGATCTGTTCAGGAACTTTTCCCCTGTGCCCATGTCCTCAAGGGTCTTCCCCAGTTTCTTTTCTATTAGTTTCAGTGTGTCTGGCTTTACATGGAGGTCCTTGATCCACTTGGAGTGAAGTTTAGTACATGGAGATAAGAATGGATCAATTCGCAATCTTCTGCATGCTGACCTCCAATTGAACCAGCACCATTTGTTGAAAAGGCTATCTTTTTTCCACTGGATGTTTTCCACTCCTTTGTCAAAGATCAAGTGACCGTAGGTGTGTAGATTCATTTCTGGGTCTTCAATTCTGTTCCATTGGTCCACTTGTCTGTCATTGTGCCAATACCATGCAGTTTTTAACACTATTGCTCTATAGTATTGCTTGAAGTCAGGGATACTGAATCCCCCAGAATTTCTTTTGTTGTTGAGAATAGTTTTAGCTATCCTGGGTTTTTTGTTATTCCAGATGAATTTGAGAATTGCTTTTTCTAACTCTGTGAAGAACTGAGTTGGGATTTTGATGAGGATTGCATTGAATCTGTAGATTGCTTTTGGCAAGGTGGCCATTTTAACTATATTAATCCTGCCAATCCATGAGCATGGCAGATTTTTCCATTTTCTGGGGTCTTCTTTGATTTCCTTCTTCAGAGACCTGAAGTTCTTGTTGTATAGATCTTTCACTTGTTTGGTTAGAGTCACACCAAGATACTTTATATTGTTTATGGCTATTGTGAAGGGTGTCATTTCCCTAACTTCTTTCTCAGCCTGCTTATCCTTTGAGTATAGGAAGGCAACTGATTTGCTTGAGTTGATTTTATAACCAGTCACTTTGCTGAAGTTGTTTATCAGCTGTAGGAGTTCTCTGGTGGAGGTTTTTGATTCACTTAAGTAGACTATCATGTCATCTGCAAATAGTGATAGTTTGACTTCTTCCTTTCCAATTTGTATCCCCTTGACCTCCTTATGTTGTCTAATTGCTCTAGCTAGAACTTCAAGTACTATATTGAAAAGATATGGAGAGAGAGGACAGCCTTGTCTAGTCCCTGATTTTAGTGGGATTGCTTGTCTAGTCCCTTGATTTTAGTGGGACTTGATAGTTCCACTTGATTTTAGTGGGATTGCTTCAAGTTTCTCTCCATTTAGTTTGATGCTGGCTACCGGTTTGCTGTATATTGCTTTTACTATGTTTAGGTATGGGCCTTGAATTCCTGTTCTTTCCAAGACTTTTAGCATGAAAGGATGCTGAATTTTGCCAAATGCTTTTTCTGCATCTAATGACATGACCAATCATATGTTTTTTTTTCTTTGAGTTTGTTTATGTAGTGGATAGCATTGATGGATTTCCTTATATTGAACCATCCCTGCATCCCTGGGATGAAGCCTACTTGATCATGGGGAAAATGCATATTTTGAAGAGTCATGGTGTTAATTTTTAAAAGTCAGCCAAAGGACAATCAGACAGCCCAGTAAAGAATGCGGAATGTGATTTTAATATCTTTTTCCCTCTGTGTGGGGTTTGTGCTTTTGTTTTGGTTTCAGTAGACTTTTAATTTGAACATGTGGAGGAATGAACATCATTGTTTTGTTCTGGAGAGAAGTTCCTGATAATGTTTCTCCCCTCTCACCCCCAAATTGACTTAGATATTAAAATTTGGTACGTTTAAAGGTTTAAAAAAAGTTATTAGTATGCTTCAATTAAGAGAAATATAGCCTTTATCCAATGGTTTGAGGAAATATTGTCATGAACTGATTCAAGCAGTCTTTTCATTTTAAGTGTTTATACCCTACCAAGAGAGTTTCATATATGTTAATAAAATGGCTTCCAAAAAACTCAAACCTATGAATTTAAAAACAATATCTCTGTAATTTGATGTTGCCTTATGTATATTTCCTTTTTTACCATGTCCCTCCATTACTCCTACTTTGTCAAAGCCAAAGCAACTCACAGTTACCTATTAAGTCTTACTTTACAGAAGATTATTGAGCCCAAAATGTCTTGAATACTAATTTTGCGTTGTTGCTTTGTCTTCATTTGTCCTTCCAAAAGAATTGTAATCTTAAAATAACATTATGGATTAGGAAATAACTATATGGGATGGGGTACAAGGGTGGTGACCTTAAGAAGAGGTCAATGACTAAAAGGTAGAGTTCAATTCTTGGCGTTGGTACTAGTTGGATGGCTGTTCGGGTTATTAAAATCACTCTTACCTTTGAAAATAAGTAATTTGCATTTGCACAGATCTAAAGTTAGGCTTTCAAAAAGAAAACCAAGCTATTAAGCCTTCCTTAAATTGTCACTTACTCATTTTATTCTTTTAGCTTATCTTTCCATTCTTCTTATAAATATAACAAGTAGAAAATACACTGAATGCATTCTGAAAGGCACCAAGCCATTCTTTGCTTTCATCATTGATTTGTAGATCTCTCCAGTCCCAATTGCACTTGCAGGCAGGTAGAAGATATGGATATTCTTTGAGCAGCACCGACTTATCCTAGAGCTTTTACCATTGATTTGCTTCCTGACAGACTGTGTGTCATGTGGTATAATTAGATGGTTCTAGGCGAGTATCTGATGAGGCTGCATTTGAATTTGTGTTGTCAACAGCAAAGTTTCAAGCACTGTGCTGGAGCCTGGTAATGACTCTGTAATTAATACAATTCAAAGGATTCACGTAGGTGGTATCATGTCCTTCCTATAAAACATGGTGAATAGTCCTCATTACCACCACTGCCTTCTCCTGGTGCTTCTTTATATCAGAAAGAAATGACAATTTAGAGTAGAATTTTGCTATGAGGTTATTTGCCAATCTGTGTCTGTTTTCTATACCACCAATATATGCATGAGTTTATGGTGTACATTTGCATTTAATTCATGTGTGTGTGCATGAGTGCACAGGCACATAAACATGCTCATGTTTTGGAAATAACCATAAGAGAGTGAAACACTGTTTGTAAAGAACTGAGAGCAGTGGACCTAGCAATGAGAATGAGTAAAGCAGTTAGTCCTAGATGATTAATTTTGGTGTGTCCTGTTCTACACCTTAGTTGTACTCACAGTAAGAAGCAACACCCAAAGTAGAGATAGGAAGTAGGGATTCCCTTAGAATCAGAGAAAGATGAACAAGAGGCCAGGAGGAAAGGAGCTCATCATTTATCTGCCAGAGTGCAGGTGGATTTAGCAGCAGTAAGTATTTTTACACATCTCTGCTGCGACTGACCTGATGGTCACATCAGAGGACACAACAGCAAGACACAGATCACATTCTTAATGACTAAACAGACTGACAAACACAAAGCTATACCAGCCAGAGAACATTTGGTATCTATTTGACTGTTACTTTTACCTTAATTTTAGAATAGTGAGTCTTGGTAGTTTCCTGAATACTTTAAGCTGTATCATTTACTGTCATCTTATAGAGCAAACCCAAGTGATATTTTTTCTTTCCTTCTATTTGATGCAGTATTAGCACTCATTCCTTAGGGTCCCAAAGGGATAACTTCCCGGCTCCCTTTCAACTCATCAATCCCTTGTGGATACAGAAACCACAGATGGATAATGACCCTATAAAATGACATTTTACTTGTATTTCCTTAAGTATGTTTTTGATCATCTACATTATTTACAATACCTAATACAACATAAATATGTAATAGTTACAACATTTAAGAGATAATAACACATATATATCTATTTGGCAAAATCAACATACAGTATATCCATTAATTCATCTAGTTCATTATTAGTATTTTCAGCCTGTAGTTGGTTGAATCTATAGAAGCAGACCCCACAGGTAAAGAAACACAACTTTTCAAAGAGAATAATTAAAGGAAACTTATGGGAATCATAGATGAACTAGACAATCTTTACTAACAAGACCCAGTTGTTACTCCTAACCCACATGGATCTCCTAATAACAACTCTGGCTATCCCATTATCTTTTTTTTAAAAAATTAGATATATTCTTTATTTACATTTCAAATGATTTCCCCTTTCCTGGTTCCTACCCCCCAAAAGTCCCATAAGCCATCTCCCCTTCCCCTGTTCCCCAATCCACCCCCTCCTGCTTCCCTGTTCTAGTATTCTCCCACACTGCTGCATTGGGCCTTTTCAGGACCAAGGGCCTCTCCTTTGGTATCTAACAAGGCCATCCTCTGCTGCCTATGCATTTGAGGCCATGGGTAACACCATGCATACTATCTGGTTGATGTTTTTGTCCCTGGAAGCTCTGGAAATACTGGGTGGCTCATATTGTTGGCACTGCAAACCCCTTCAGCTTCTTGGGTCCTTTCTCTAGCTCCCCCACTGGGGACCCTGTGCTCAGTTCAATGTCTGGCTGAGAGTATCCTCCTCTGTATTTGTCATGTACTAGCAGAGCCTCCCAGGTGACAGCTATATCCGGCTCCAGTCATTAAGTACTTGTGGGCATCAATAATAGTGTCTGAGTTTTGTAACTATATATGGGATGGATCCCTAGTTGGGGTAGTCTCTGGATGGTCTTTCCCTCAGACTCTGATCCACACTTTGTCTCTGTATCTCCTTCTGTGGGTGTTTTGTTTCCCCTTCTAAGAAGGACCAAAGAATTCATACTTTGTTCTTCCTTCTTCTTGGGAATCATTTGGTCTGTGAATTGTGTCTGGGGTCTTCCAAGCTTCTGGGCTAATATCTACTTATCAGTGAGTGCATGCCATGTGTGTTCTTTTGTGATTGGGTCCTCACTTAGGATATTTTCCAGTTCCACCCATTTACATAAGATATCCTAATCAGCCAGTAGCGGCCTTACATCGTGGACAGCAAATGCAATGGAATGAGGAAAATATATAGATGACATTGAATAAATCTTTCATATCTGGATTATGAGACAATTAAACTCCCTGTTGGGTTTATGTATAGCTTCCCGTGCAAAGAAGGAATACTATTTCATCCTCTTGTTGCCAGAATAAGAAAATGAATATGTGAGTAGCCAGAAAAAGATATAATCCTAATATCTGGGTTTTCAGTATATAGTAATTGAAAATGGAACAGAAAGGAGACACTGCATACCAAGGAACTGACAGTCACCAGAAGCTAGAAAAGACAAAAGAGTAAGTACCTCTTAGAGTGCTTATGCTGTGATTAGTTGTTACAGCAACAGCACTGAGCTAACAGACAACCAGGATATAATCTGAAGAGAAAATACTGGCTCTCTGTTGAAATTCAAACAAAATCTAACTATTCAATGATTTTTTTATTTGGCATATCATCAGCAAAATACACATAGAAGCTAAACTCCTCAACTGGGCAGCATGGAGAGGTAAAGGCTTCTGGGAGGTGTTAGGGTCATTGAGACCAAACCTTCACAGATACATTAGTACCACTTTGCCTAAGTATGTTCTTAGTCTTGGCATAAGTAGCTCTCAAACAATGTGGGGTGTTATCAAATGGTCTATGCCCTCTAGTTTGTATCCTCAACATTTAATTGCTCACCTTTATGATTCTGCTATTAGTTGAAGCAACTTGAGTTCCTTATAAGATGTGGCCATCCAAAATTTTGTTTTCTAACCATAAGACAAAATGAGCCTCCCTTTTAAATAAATTGCTCATGGTTTGTTACAGTCAGCTGAATTATAGTGGCCATATGCCTCCCTTCCCTTGCCTTCATGAAAGACAATTCCCACATTTAAGTTATACCCCTCGAGTTCCATGAGTGTGCTGAGAAGTAAGGCTCTGGATATGAGTGACAAGCCAGACAATAAGCATCAGTGCTGGCAGTGCCATGATCCTTCTGAAACCAGAGGAGAGCATATGTCTTCTCTTCCAGTGCTGTTTGCCTACAATACCTGATTCATGGCTGTACAGTTCTTGTGTCTATTTCTATAGAGACATAGCCATCTATGAGTTCTTCACTATTATACTGAACTTACTCCATTTGGCCTTATCCTGACTACATTAAATCTGCAAAATCTCTATCCACCTTTGTGGTGGTTTGAGTAAGAATCACCTCCACAGACTCATATATTTTAATGCTTGGCTATCAAGGAGTATCACTACGTGGCAGTGATTAGAAGGTATGGCCTTGTCGGAGCAGGTATAGCGTTGGTGGAGGAAGTGTGTTACTAGGGTTGTACTTTGAAGTTGCTGAACTCCAAGGTAGACCCAGTGGCTCTCTCTTCCTGCTGCTTTCAGATTCAGATGTAGGACTAACAGCTACTTCTCCATCACATCTGTCTGAGTGTCACCATGCTCCCTGCCATGATGACGATGGACGAAATCTCTGAAACTGCAAAGAAAATCACAATCAAATGTTTCCTTTATAAGAGTTGCAGTGCTCATGGTGTCTCCTCACAGCAATAGAAAACTGAAATAACAATATAGTAATAGGATTAGGGAATTACAACTTGAAGATATTTTATGAGCGAATGCATTTGGTGAGACAATGTGATTCATGTGCCACACTGCCACATGTCTAACTTCTAAATCCTTTTTTTCAATAAGCCCCTTTCAGCAGACAGTGCAATAAGAATACAGAAGAGTGTTCTCTTTAGTCTTTGAAATCTCAGACCTCTTTGAGCCCTTCACTGGAACTTGAATTAGTACTCTTAGCACAAAGGTGATCACATCCTTGCCCACCAGAAGGCTTCACTCAGCTGAGAATGAGCTGTGGACTCGGTGCATAGATCTGTGATGAAATGACATTTGTGAAAGGCTGAACCAGTCCTGTCTTCCATTTCTGAATCTCTGGAGCATAAGTACTTTGTAAAACATTGATCTGATTGATACACATGGTCAAGATACCACCCAAGAAAGAGACACAGAAGAAGAGCCCTAGTGTACTCTCCCCTGTTTACAAGATTGCTCAGTGTATGAATCTCTCTGGAAGAATCGACTCTGTCTTAGGGTCTCTATCACTCTGCCAAAACACGATAACTAAAGCAAGCTGTGGAAGAAAGGGCTTAGTTGTCTCACATTTCACCATTGTAGTTGATCACTAGAGGAAGTCAGGACAGGAATTCAAACAAAAGAGGTACTTGGAAGCGGGAGCTGATGCAGAATATATGGAGAGATGATGCTTACTGGTTTGCTCCCTAAGACTTGTCCAGCCTACTTGTTTATATAACCAAGGACCACCAGCTCAGATATAGCACCAGCCACAATGGGCTGGGTCCTCCCCCATCAATCATTAACTAAGAAAATGTCCTACAGCTGGATGCACGAAGGCATTTTCTCAGTTGAGGTTTCTGCCTTTCAGATGACTCTAGCTTGTGCCAAGTTGACATAAAACTAGCCAGGACAGAGTGCAAATTGTTTTCCTATAATTCTATCCTCCTAGCCTGTGGCACAGAAGTATTGCTCAGTGACTTTGAAGATTCCATGTATCTAATCTGGAATTGTTTCAGTTTCTATAGGGCTGATAACATCTTCTGTTACCCTGGCAGCACCATGTGATGTAGACTGAAAATGAAGGAGCAGAATAAAGATGGTAACCAAGCTATTTGGGGTGGGGTAGGGGGTGGGGATTTGCTAGGCATGGTGAGATAATGAAAAGAAAACAAAGGCAGCATATGAGGACAAACAAAGGACTAAATTGGAAAGAAGACTTGGTGAAGAATGATTGGCAGGTGTCACAGACTCAATCCAAAATAATGGAATTTGGAAATGGCATCTTTAGAAGGAAATTAGGCCACAAAGTCTCACAATCCACAGTTCAAGAAATAGGCCATCGTCTGAAACTAGATTCTTTGCATCTTAACCTTGGACTTCCCAACTTCTAAAACTAAAAGGAATAAATGTTTATTTTTAAGCCAACAAGGCTATTTTAATATTTCATGGTGATGCAAGAGCATGTCTTAGAGCCTGGCTGTTTGTGTGAGTGTGTTAGACAGAGATACTAACCAAAATGCAAAGTTTAAAAGCAAATATGGTTGTAGGAAAAATGATCCCTTTACATTCTGTGATGGTGGAACTAGAAAACTCACATAGGAGTGATCATTCATTCTTGATAACTGATTAAGGATTTCTAAGAATGTGAACACTAGACTGTTCCCTGATATCTATACCTATCAAACTATGACAAATAAGTAGGAGCAAGAGAGAAGGACAGAAGGAAGTCAGTGGAATTCCAATAGTTTATGTGTATGGGTCCAGGAAGAGGTGAGCTGTTATCAGCAGTTAGCAATGTTCAGAAGAGTTTCAATCTCATTCTGCTTCCAACCATCTTGAACCTTGTTTGTGCTGAGGGAAACAGAGAGGACTGATTAATCTCTGATGTTGCAACAATATCCAAACACATAAGATGACACACTTGATATTCCCAACACAGAAAATGGGATCTCCGAGTATTGTTTTGGTACCAAACTCAGCAAAAGAATTTTCTAGGTAACTGGAAATTAAATCAAAGCATAGAAAAGGTAGCCATTAGGGCTATACTGACAAGAGAGGGGATATGGGTATTCTTGGGTTCTAATATGAATCACTTGATAAAGAGGACGCTGAAATTGAAAGACTAAATTAATCAGGAAATGGGGATTATCACTCACTTTTATGTTCTAAAAATGATCATTGACTACTGATGTAAGTTCATCAAGAGTGACACTGACTCTTGAAGATTACATTACTCAGTGTTCTCCAGAGGAAAATAATCAACACAGCTTCTTTAGAGAACTAGCGGAGAGTTACAGAATCAGCCTCATGATTATAGAGGCTGAGAAGCCCCATGTTTTGCAAGCTATAAAGACAGAGAATCAAGAAAAACAACTCAGCCTGAGTATGAAGACTGAGTATAAAGAAAGCAGACATCTGAAGGCAGGAAGAGATGGATACCCTAAGATAAGAAGGGAAAGAGAGAACAAAGCATCACACATCCCTTGCCTTTTGACTTATCCATGAAGTTGAGTGATGGATCCACACTGCTCAAGGTACACGTCTTCCCTCAACTGACTGACTAAAGCACCACTCTCTAATAACACATCATAATAGACGCCCAAGAACAATGTTCTACCAGCTCTCAGGTCCTTTAGCCTGTTCAAACTGCCATATAACATTCATAGTCACAAGCACAACACAATTGTGTAAGAGCAGCCACTGTGTGCACACACCCTACACTCACAGGTAGTCATCCCTCAATTACTGTGTTATAGGCCTTGTCATTGTCATCATCTTACAAAGAACAGAATAGGCCCCTAGAAGCTGAGTGCCACTGTGATGTCTCACAGCCACAGTGAATACAGGATTCACATGCAAGGTATCCAAGGTCAGAGCCAGTACTGTTGACAGGGGTGATGGTGTTCAAGAAGACTTGCTCTCCCTGTAAATAAGGGCACAGGCCTTGGAGATGCTCTGAAATACTCAGCGATGCACATAGTGCCTCCTGGCATGGCTACCTGATAGGTAATTTAGTAATGCATTTTAACTTGCAATGGAAGAGGTAAGTATACTGTATAAGTATCTCTGTAGTCATTATCTGCTAATGGTGCCACACTACTCCAGAGAACTCAGGATCACAGGCTGACTTCTATCTTCTATATGCTTGTCCATCCTTCAGTGTGATCACCTGCTCAGTAGACATTCACTCACAATTCTGCAACATCCTTTTGCCCTCTATTTTTAGGTGCCCTTCTTAATGGAGATGACCCCTCTCCACTCTCTTCATGGCCATTAGCTCCTCCACTATCTACCAGCCCCACTATAATGTTTCTGAATGACTTTGAACAACTGACCTTCGTACATGCCCCAACTCAAAATCCCAACAGGAGGCCCCAAAGGCCCTCCCCTCAGAGCTCAGGGAATCGTGCAGAAAAGGAAAGACTATAAAGACCCAAATGAGATAGATAATACTAGAAGAATAAGGTCCTCTGAATTAACTAAACAAAGTGTATATGAGCCCATAGAGACTGCAATAGCAAGCACAGGACATACATGGGTCTGCACCAGATCCTCTACATATATATATGGCTATTAGCTTAGTGTTGTTATGGGACTCCTGACTGTGAGGACGAGTGGGTCTCTTTCTCTTTTGCCTTCTCTTGACACCCTCCCTTCTCTTGAGTTGCCATGACAAACTTCTATTTGACAATTTTGCTTCATCTTATTATGGTTTATTTTTTTTTTTGTGTTGGTGTTTTGTTGTTGTCTCTTTGAATCCTGTCCTTTTCTTGAAAAAGAGAGAGAAAAAGAATGGATCTGAAAGGAAGGGGAGGTGAGAAGGAACTAGAAGAAGTAGAGGAAGAAGAAACTTTAGTAGGTATATATTTAATGAGAAAATAATCTCTTTTCAATAAATGGGGAGAAAAGCAAATGCTTACCCTTAAACCAGTGGTTCTCAGCCTTCCTAATGTAACCCATTATTGTGGTGAACCCAGCTAAAAAAATTATTTGTGATGCTACTTCAAAACTGTAATTTTGTTTCTGTTATGAATCAAAATATAAATATCTGTTTTCTAATGGTCTTAGGAATTCCCTGTAAGAGAGTCATATGACCCCAAAAGAGCTAAGACCCATAGGTTGAGAAACACTGCTTTCAAAGGTTAGTCCCAATGTTACCTCATGCAGGAAGTCATCGCAAACATACCATGTTGCCTTCACTATTATTATTATGTTAGATTGTTATGGTACTGAATGGCACCAGTCTTGTTCACTGTTTTATGCGTATCCATAAATAAACTTTTCCTAAGTGGATTATAACCTAAGGCATTTTCTTCGTAGAATTTACCAGTTTCCTGTTCACTGAGTACTTTACTAATCCAGAATAGTGATTTTTTTACTTGGGTTTGCTAGCAACAGGAAAAAGGTGGAAAAGTTGACTATAGAAACTAGACTCATAGTTGGGCAGAATCCTAGCACTAAAGCTGGTATGTGCACTGAACAGCACCTCACACAACCACGTGTTTGACTTGTGCAGTTGCCACTACACCACACCAGAAAAAGAAGGAGGAGTTCCCAAGTAGAAAGAAAAAGAGTAAGCACTGACTCATAGGCATAGTAAGAGCAGGAGGACATGGGGGCATACCAGTGTGACTACTGCCCAAAGTCACAGTGAAAGCTACATACCCAGAAGCTTCAAACTGAACTTCCAAAACTGGAGCTACTCACTTCTCCATACACAGACACTTCAAAGCCATCGCAGGCTAAAGGCCTCTGCCTTCCTGGCTTAAGATGTGAGGGTGTCTAGATATGGGCCTTGGATTCCTGTCCTTTCCAAGACTTTTAGCAGCAAACCAGTAGCCAACATCAAACTAAATGGAGAGAAACTTGAAGCAATCCCACTAAAATCAGGGACTAGACAAGGCTGCCCCCTCTCTCCATATCTTTTCAATATAGTTCTTGAAGTCCTAGCTAGAACAATTAGACAACATAAGGAAGTCAAAGGGATACGAATTGGAAAGGAAGAAGTCAAACTATCACTATTTGCAGATGATATGATAGTATACTTAAGTGACCCTAAAAACTCTACTAGAGAACTCCTACAGCTGATAAACAACTTCAGCAAAGTGGCTGGCTACAAAATCAATGCAAGCAAATTAGTAGCCTTTATATACTCAAAGGATAAGCAGACTGAGAAAGAAATTAGGGAAATGACCCCCTTCAAAATAGCTACCAAACAGCATAAAGTATCTTGGGAGGACTCTAACCAAACAAGTAAAAGACCTATATGACAAGAACTTCTGATCCCTGAAGAAGGAAATCGAAGAATATCTCAGAAACTGGAAAAATCTTCCATGCTCATGGATTGGCAGGATTAATATAGTTAAAATGGCCATCTTGCCAAAGGCAATCTACAGATTCAATGCTATCCCCATAAAAATCCCAACCCAGTTCTTCATAGAGCTAGAAAGAGCAATTCTCAAATTCATCTGGAAAAACAAAAAACCCAGGATAGCTAAAACTATTCTCAACAGTAAAAGAACTTCAGGAGGATTCAGTATCCCAGACTTTAAACTTTACTGCAGAGCAATAGTGATAAAAACTGCATGGTATTGGTACAATATCAGGCAAGCGGATCAATGGAATAGGATTGAAGACCCAGAAGTGAACCAACACACCTATGGTCACTTGGTCTTTGACAAAGGAGCTGAAAGCATCCAGTGGAAAAAAGATAATCTTTTCAACAAATGGTGCTGGTTCAATTGGAGGTCAGCATGCAGAAGAATGCGCATCGATCCATCCTTGTCTCCTTGTACCAAGCTCAACTCCAAATGGATCAAGGACCTCCACATAAAACCTGACACACTAAAACTAATCGAAAAGAAACTGGGGAAGACCCTGGAGGACATGGGCACAGGGGAAAAGTTCCTGAATAGAACACCAATAGCTTATGCTCTAAGATCAAGAATTGACAAATGGGACATCATAAAACTACAAAGTTTCTATAAGGCAAAGGACACCGTCAAAAGGACAAAACGTCAACCAACAGACTGGGAAAGGATCTTCACCAACCCTAAATCCGACAGAGGGCTAATATCTAATATATACAAAGAACTCAAGAAAGTAGAACCCAGAGAAACAAATAACCCCATTAAAAAGTGGGGTACGGAGCTAAACAAAGAATTTTCACATGAAGAACTTTGGAGAGCTGAGAAACACCTTAAGAAATGTTCACCATCATTAATCATTAGGGAAATGCAAATCAAAACAACCCTGAGATTTCACCTTACACCAGTCAGAATGGCTAAGGTCAGAAACTCAGGAGACAGCAGGTGTTGGCGAGGATGTGGAGAAAGAGGAACACTCCTCCACTGCTAGTGGGATTGCAAGATGGTGCAACCACTTTGGAAATCAGTATATGGCGGTTCCTCAGAAAACTGGGCATGTCACTTCCTGAGGACCCTGTTATACCACTCCTGGGCATATATCCAGAGGATTCTTCAGCATGCAATGAGGACACATGCTCCACTATGTTCATAGCAGCCCTATTTGTAGTAGCCAGAAGCTAGAAAGAACCTAGGTGTCCTTCAACAGAGGAATGGATACAAAAAGTGTGGTATATTTACACAATGGAGTACTATTCAGCCATTAGAAACAATGAATTCATGAAATTCTTAGACAAATGGATGGAGCTGGAGAGCATCATACTAAGTGAGGTAACCCAGTCTCAAAAGATCATTCATGGTATGCACTCACTGATAAGTGGATATTAGCCTAGAAACTTTGAATATCCAGGACATAATCCACAAATTAAATGATGTCCAAAAAGAATGGAGGAGTGGCCCCTGGTTCTGGAAAGACTCAGTGCAAGAGTATAGGGGAATTCCGGAAATGGGAAGGGGTGGATGGACTAACAGGGGGACGGAAGAGGGCTTATGGGACTTGCGGGGAGTGGGGACCCAGAAAAGGGGAAATTATTAGAAATGTATATAAAAGTATATCAATAAAAAAAATGTGAGGGTGTCCCATTCACCAGAGCAGCCCTCTCACATTCCAGTCTATTTGGCTGTCAGGAAAATAGAATAAAAAGCTTCTTCCTGGGGCCCAAGAATCTACACTTGAGACAATCAAAAGAATTACTACAAAGCCCAACAGCTAAGTATAAAAAAATCACTTCTTCAGAGCAAGGTCAGATGGTAGCCTGCACTTTACAGCCCTCAAGCTCAGCATGTCTCTACACATGAACACTCAATTTTATGAACAGAATCACTAACTTTGTGTAATTTTATAGCACAAAAATGTTATCCCATTCCTCTTACTAATAGATCTGTATTTTAAGTGTTCTACTCATGTATTTGCGTATTCTGAAGTTCTTCTATAAAATAACTGTAGATCTTTTCTTACTTTTGTGGACATGCACACTATGATACCTTGATCTTGCCTCTTTTCTGCAAAGCCTAAGGCATCTACTAGTTAATTATTTAGATCAAGTTTCACTGGCCCTTCTTCAGTGTACAATGACACAAAAAATCTATAACACTCAAAATTGGAAAATAAAATAGCTTTTCATATGTGCACTGAACTTAAAAAGGTTGTGGTCTTGCTGCTGTGCTTGGCTTACTTTGCTCACCTTAATGGAAACAGAACCCAGTAAAAATGAAAGCAAAGCCTCTGTCACTGTCCCTTCTCTGAGTATAGGCTTGATGGTTGGGTATTCTGACTTAACACAAAAGGAGAAAATTTAATTCAAACTATGCTCATCCACCATATAGATAAGACCTAGGGCCAAAATATTTAATGATTCTAATAATTTGGGGATAAAATTCAGTATCTATACAAACATTTTGAAGAGTAATTTAAAGGATATATTTATTACCTATTTTGTTTTAATTAAATATTTTGCTTGACAATTTTACAAACACATGCAATGCAGATGTGACCACTCTACCCTCCTGATTTCTTCCATCTCCTTTCTAACCTGTCTTTCTCCCATCCTCCCAATGCCCCTGCCCAACAAATCTTTTCCTCACATTCATGTATATGTACTGCAATGTAAATGTCTAGCAGTATCATTTCCACCACTAAAGCTAATTTGAGAATCCCATCTTGAGGTCATGATTTTCCTAGGCAATCAAAACAACCCTGGTATCTACTGCTGGAGATTTTAAGCATCCAAAATACAGATTGCTTTATAGCTGATGAAGGTCTAGAAAGCTATAATGTTTTTTACTATTTAATGTTCTTAATGGTATTTGCAATGATTTTTGTTATTTCACTACCATTACTTTCCTGTGAGAACTTTGTCTTCATAGACTTGTTTTTATTAATCAATGTAAGTTTTTATTTATTTTTATTTTATAGTAAATATTTATATATAAGTAACATGTATTTCTAATATGCAAAAATATTTTGAGGTTCATTAGTGACAAAGTATGCAATCTACAACATACAGAGTTTAGAATTTAGTAACAATAATTACTGTAAAGTGTGTTTTCCTTCAAATTGATGTTCTACAAAAGTTTATCACTCTATAGCCATTGTATATAATGATGGGTTTCATGAGGACAATTTTAGTCAACTATAATATATTTTATCCCCTTATTTTCTCCCATCCATGCAAATCCCACTTACTTCTCCCATATAATATTATTTCTACCTTCATATATATATATATATATATATATATATATATATATATATATATATATATATATGTGTGTGTGTGTGTGTGTGTGTGTGTGAGAGAGAGAGAGAGAGAGAGAGAGAGAGAGAGAGAGAGAGAGAGAGAGAAAGAGAGACAGTCTTCTAAATGTAGCAGAGAATCTGAACCCATGAAATCTCAATAATATGGATGCCTAAATATGGGCTAAAAATGACAGCACCAATTGATGTACAAACATAGAAGAGGTAAATCTTACAAGGCTCCATCTATAGTTCAAGAGTTATAGGCAGTTAAGGGCTACTGAGAGAGAATAAGTCTTCTTTAGGGATGAGCTGTGATAGGCTATCCAAACCCAATGGAGCAGCCCTAAACACCTATGAGCCACACTAAATAATATATTATTTAGTGTGTATCGAACAGTAATAATGTGTGTATAACAGTAATAATTAAAGAATAAGAGATTATGAATTCAGAATAAGGATGAAAAGGGCATGGTAGAGTAGGGCTTGGAGAAAGGCGAGGGAGGGGGAATGATATAAAATAATAGTCATATAGGAAATTCTCAAAAGAATACATTTAAATAAATAAAAATAACATTAGGATTCGGTCTCACTCCTGCTAAAATGCTAATATAAGTGAGATTTCAGGGGTGCGGCTTCCCAATAATTTATAGAAGACACTGTATCACATAAGATCTTCTGGTCTCCAGGTTCTTACAATCTTTCCAGTCCCTCTTCCATAATATTCCCTGGATCTTCAGTGTAAGGATTATTCTGAAACTGTGACAACTAGGGCTAGGCATTCATTCTCTGCATTTTGATCACTCATGACTTTCTGTGATGCTCTCCATCTGTGGGGAGTGGGTGGGAATGAAACTTATTTGATAGGGAGTGAGAGCAATTAGGATGCAATTAGAAATTATAGGTTTAAGGACCAGGCAATAGTAGGTTCTCTTCATTCATTCTAAGTGTGAGTCCTCTGTTGGACATATAGCTATCAAAGACTTTCTCCAGTTCTGTGAACTGTATCTTCACTCAATTCTTTCCTTTGCTGAAGATACTTAGGATTTTGTGCAGATTTTGTGTGTCATTTGTCAATTATTTACTATCATTTCCTGAGTTATTGTACCACTTTTCTCAAAGTCCTTAAACTATTTCTACAAGTTGAAATGACTTTTCCCATGTTTTTCTCTAGAAAAGAAGCATTTATTCTTTTACCTATGCATTTCTAGTTTTGACTGTATGCTTGCTGAAAGGTTGTCTTTTAGCCAATGTGTGTTTTTAGCATCTTTGTTAAAAATATCAAGTGGCTATAGCTGAGCACATTTATTCTTGGCTCTCCCAGTCTATTCTATTGATAAACACTTCTGCTTTTCTTCTAGTACCATACTGGTTTTGTTCCTATTGCTGAGGAGTATAACTTGACATTAGATATCATTATACCTCCTGCATTTTACTGTTTGTTTGTTGGCTTACATCAGTGATGAAAGTGAAATGCCATTTCCTTCTTATTTTTCTTTGCTAATGTTACTTGCAACAATTCCAAATTATTTGTCACAAACTCCTCTGTTAATGGCAGGAAAGATCTACTGCTGAAGAACTAAGGAGTTTGTGTTGCTAGGCAATAACAACCCAAGAACACGGCATAGATAAGGAGAAGTCACTCAGCAGGATGAGCACTGAGATTCATTTCAGGAGGAACCAAATAACCTTGCCTCAAAGCCCCATGGAGATTTTTGCATAAAACTTGATAACCAGTCAGCATCCAGAAGCTTGGCCAGATATTAAAGCATTCATTTCAAAGAACAGACCCATGAGCTTCCCAACCTAGAAAGATTGTTACAAAAATTTACAAAGATGATTTTGATATTCCAAGGCTTCAGTTTTCTGTAATGTGAACAGTTTGTTCAATGTAGCCAGATGTTTGCTAGATCTGAGAGTAAACAAGAAACAAAGAGAGTCTCCTCTTCACTGTGTTCCTGACTGTCCATCTAGGGATAAGAAAAACGTAAGGCTTTCATTAAGACTTATGTTTCAACAGTCTTTATTTTGTGCTTCTATATTTTATAATGTAGAAAATGCTATATCTAAAATTTAAAAAATCATAGCAATGTGCTAAGACTAAAGTACAAATTTAAAAAAAAACTGATTATGGAGCATAATGAGAAAATCATGTAAACCTTTGCCACATTTTGTAGAGACAATAAGTACTATCTGCCTTGCTACTTAATGTGAAGCTACAACTGAGGCCACAGCTACTAAGAAGACTTTTCCTTCACTCCTGAATAGTTGCACGTTATTGACAAAAATAAGGAAATGCAATAATGTGCAAAAGAAATATGAAAATATTTGGTTGTGTTGTTTAAAATTTTTCTATCAAATAAACATAAGCAATGGCAAACTCTTGCACTGTGTGTGTGTCATAGAGAAATGATAAATACTTTTTGTGTATTGCTAATGATGTAAACTCAAAATTACCAAGTCTGTGCTCTTGTTTTATAAATGTGTGCCTATATTAGACACTTATGGTGTTGATTTTTTTGGTCTCATGCAGGGTACAATGTTACTGCAGAAGTATTTATGTTAGATTTGATGTTTAAGTCAATAAAGGAGCTAGTGATATAGCTCAGCAAGTAAGCATGCTGGTCTGTCGACATCTCATGACCTTAATTCTATTCCTGGGACCACAGGATGAAAGAAAAAAAACTGACTGCAGAAAGTTGCCCTATGATATCTTCACATGCACACACACACACAAACACACACAGTCACACAAATGCAATATAATTTTTATAAGTCACTTTACATGTAATAAATAGACCTTTCGAAAGTGAACTAACGTTGGTCAATACAACATGTAAAAGCTTATCTACATAGACAATAAGACAACTGGGATATAGCTTTCATTTCCTTTGGTTTATAGAAAAGGAAAATGTTAAACAAAAATGTAATATCACCCAGTCTTTATATCAATGGAGTTTACATCACAAGGCTCTCATCCCAGAATTTTGTTACAGTGTTACAATATGGTCTTATGTCTTCTTTGAACATCTTTGAATATGAAATGCTTCTTCTTAGCATAGTGTATTTCTACCTATGTAGGGCCATCTCCTTGCTATGATCACGTTCAAGGTTTCCTGGTGGTCAGAGCCATGATAGCTGACAGGCATTCTGGTACTGTTCTACTTCCTCTCGACCAGTTCTGCAAATACTGTGGAATAAGCACATCGTCTCCCTGCTGTGGGAATCAAGAACTTCGAAGGTGGAATTTCTCTCATGGTATTTGGTATACTGCTACTTAATTACAACTCTTTTCTCAGTTTACCCAAATGCTGGTATAAAGGTTCTGAAATGACTTTCCTCAAAGATGTGGCTTCTGAATTTGCCTTTGGGAACAGTGGAGGCCTATAAACACGTTGGCACTTACCAACTATAAGACCTGTGACAACATATTCACCTTCATTATAATTAAAATGCAAATTAAGATGCTTCTTTAATTTCCCCCAAATGATTAAGACAAAATAAGATGATAGAGTATGCAAAAGACATTTAATTATAAAAAGCTGTGCCAACATGTTCTTTGCCCTATTGGTTTTTTTTTTTTCTCTCACTCTCTCTTACTAGGTATTCCAAGAACCTGCTATTATAGCAAATGCTGGATGCTTGCTACCAGTATTTTGCACATTGGTTTATAGATGACTGGTGCCTAATTTAATAGTGTACCTAAACTAACCCCCATTGTTTTTACTTTAAAATAATGAAAAAATGGTGACTATTTAAAATATAGTCTTTATTTATGAAATTTGATTTTCTGGAAATTTTAAACTATTTCTAATGTTAAAGATGTATTAATGTACTGCAAATTCTTTTGAAATAGATTACTTTTGAGATAAATGTAAGTCCATTGTGTACATTGATAAGCATTAGATATAACCTATATAACCTGTAGGAGCTTTTATATAAATGTGTTAGGGAGGATTCATTATGAATAACAAAAGAATTAGGTTAAGTTTAGGGTTAGGGGTTAGGATAAGGATTAGGATTAGGGTTAGGGTCAGGGTTAGGGTTAGGGTTATCTTTAATAATGTATTCATCATAGCACTTGGGTTTTAAAAGTGCTAGAGAAATGTGTACAATATTACCACAAAAGCCCAAATCAATAAACCAATAAGTTTATTGGTGTTATTTACAAGAGGAGTGCTTAAAGATTCTTACAGGAAAATGGAGGACCCAAAGGTACATGCCTCACTGAAATCCCACCTCAGTATGGTCGTGACTTAAAAAGGCTAGAACCCTGAATCTATTTGCACGACTTGCAGACAATTCAATAGGCTGGAAGGGATCTTCCTCAGCAGTCCTGACTACTAATCTAACCCTAGATTAATCTAGGAAGAGAAGAATCATGTGAATCAGGTAGGTATTGGTCACGCCCCTTTAGAATTTCCTGAGTGGTAAATGCATTTCTTGAGTCTTAACATGTTTCCCTGTAGGATGGAATGTTTCAAGTCAACTCAAGAGAATCCCATGTGTTGAATTGTGTTAAAAGGAGGTTATACCTATTGGAGTCCCAGGACCTACGCAACAATTCTTTATGAATATAGTTTTCTGTCAGAGGTTGCCCAAATTGCCTCTTAATGGTGAGGAACTCAGCATAGAAACCAGGAGACTAAAGGCCATTGAGCACATGGATTCAAACAGGGCTCATTTTTATCGTTTAACTCCTTTACAAGTAGAGTTATAAGTATACATTTCAGCAAGGAAGGCTGACTCACAGACCAGCAAGCTCTCGGTTACATAAAATATGACAGTGTTATTCTTTTTAGAAAAACATCTGAAATATAGGAAAAACCTTAGGCCCTAACTATTTCTAGGCATTGAGAAATAGGCATTGAAAGTAGGAAAGCGCCAAAATCTATTCTTGAAAACTATCAGCATTGAATGTTTTCATATCCATGCCACAAATTTGTTGAATCTTCAGTTAACCTTAATTGAAATTGCAATAAGGTTCTAGACTTGCCTTCTTTGACTTAATGATAACCAATAATGTTGGCTCTAACTATGCGCCATGAAACGAAACATTGTCTCCTTTATCCTCCTTTCTTAATCAACTACCAGTGTCAGATAACATGGAGCTCCACCCATATGTTTATTAATCCAGATGTTTATTTAGCAAAAATGATGACTATAGGTAGCAAAACCTTTCTAATGTTTTAAAATAAAAGTATTTTTGCAAAAATATATAATATACATATATGTTAAGAGTATTTTTGGTGTCATCGAGGATATATCCTAAAATTTATACATTAAAATTTATACAAGAGCTCTACCACTGACCTGTATCCAAATCTTATTTTACACTATTTTTTATTTCCAAAAATAAGTTGTAGTAATTATTATACCTTAAAGTCTCAAAAAAGACCTCAGAAGATGGAAAGATCTCCCATGGATTGGCAGGATTAACATAGTAAAATGGTCATCTTACCAAAAGCAATCTACAGATTCAATGCAATCCCCATCAAATTTCCAACTCAATTCTTCAATCTCAAATTCATTTTGAATAACAAAGAACCCGGGATATCGAAAACTATTCTCAACAATAAAAGAACTTCTGGGGGGAATAACCATCTCTGACCTCAAGCTGTACTACAGAGTAATAGTGATTAAAAACAAATGGTATTGATACAGAGACAAACAGGTAGAAAATTGGAATAGAATTAATGACCAAGAAATGAACCCACACACCTATGGTCACTTGATCTTTGACAAAGAAGCCAAAATCATCCAGTGGAAAGAACATAGTATATTCAGCATATGGTGCTGGCTCAAGTGACAGTCGGAAGGAATATAGAAGAACGCAAGTTGATCCATTCTTATCTCCTTGTACAAAGCTCAAGTCCAAATGGATTAAGGACTGCCACATAAAACCAGATATACTGAATCTAATAGAAGAGAAAGTGGGAAAGCGCCTCAAACACATATCCGCAAAGGGGGAAATTTCCAGAACAGAACACCTATAGCTTAGGCTCTAAGATCAACTATAGACAAATGGGATTTCACAAAATTGTAAAGCTTCTGTAAGGCAAAGACCACTGTCAACAGGACAAACTGGCAACCTACAGATTGGGAAAAGATCTTTATCAACCCTACATCTGATAGAGAGCTAATATCCAATATATACAAAGAACTGAAGAAGTTAGACTCCAGAGAACCAAAGAACCCTATTTTAAAATGGGGTACAGAGATAAACAAAGAATTCTCAATTGAGGAATCTTGAATGGCTGACAGGCACCCAAAGAAAACTGAGAAGCACCTTAAAAATGTTCAACATCATTAGTCATTAGGGAAATGCAAATCAAAACAACCCTGAGATTTCACCTTACACCAGTTAGAATGGCTAAGATTAAAAACTCGGGAGATAGTAGGTGTTGGTGGATGTGGAGAAAGGGAAACACTCCTCCATTGATGGTGGGAATGCAAGTTGGTACAACCACTCTGGAAATCAATCTGGCTGTTCCTCAGAAAACTGGGCATAACACTTCCAGAGGATCCTGCAATACCACTCCTGGGCATATACCCAGAGGATTCCCCAGCATGCAATAAGGTCACATGCTCCACTATGTTCACAGCATCCCTATAATAATAAACTGATGGAAACTGGGAAAGGGAAAATCATTTTGAATGTAAACATAGAATATAGAAAATAAAAAATTATAATAAAAAAGAAAAGTTCAACATCCTTAGTCACTGGAGAAATACATATCAAAACGATCCTGAGATTCTATCTCATACCAGTCAGAATGGCTAAGACCAAAAACTCATGTGACAGCAGATGCTGACAAGGATATGGAGAAAAAGGAGCACTCTTCCATTGCTGGTGGGATTGCAAGCTGGTAGACCCACTCTGGAAATCAGTCTGGTGGTTCCTCAGAAAATTAGACATAGCCTGAGTAGCAGATAAACCACTCCTGGGCATATACCCAGAATATGCTCCAACATATAACAAGGACACTTGCTCTACCATGTTCATAGCAGCCTTATTTATAATAGCCAGAAGCTGGAAAGAACCCAGTAGTCCCTCAACAGAGGAATGGATACAGAAAATGTGGTATTTACACAATGGAATACTACTCAGCAATTAAAAACAATGAATTCATGAAATTCTTAGGCAAATGGTTGGATCTGGAAAATATCATCCTAAGTGAGGTAACCCAGTCGCAAAAGAACACACATGGAATACAGTCATTGATAAGTGGATATTAGCTCAGAAACTCTGAATACCCAAGACAACTCACATCTCAAATGACTCCCAAGAAGAAGGAAGGAGAGGTTCCGGATACTGAAAAGGCTTGTTCCAGCATTGTAGGGGAATACCAGGACAGAGAAGTAGAAGGGGGTTGATAGAAGAATGGGCGGAGGGAAGAGGGCTTAGGGAACTTATGGGGAGGGGGGAACTGGGAAAAGGTTAAAGCTGTAAAATAGGCTTAGCATAAAAGAATTTTAAACTATACTCATAAAGTTTCATCAAAATGATTTTCTAATTGTGAGTTGAATAAAGACAACAATAGACTGTGGTATGTTAAGGACCGCCTACTATAAGCCTCTAACCTACACAAACAACTACAGATTTCTGAAAGCGATAGATATTCTGCCCAGGAAAGAGCATACAACTGGCTTACCCAGTGCCAAATGGTGATCTCTGAGAAAAGAACAAGTAACATATACACACTGAGCAGGTTGAATTATATAATTATATCTATATCTACATCTACACCTACATCAACAATTAATGATAAAAAACGATTATACTATAATCTCAAAAATAATAAACTTTTAAAACCATATTGGTAGAAAATTAGATGCTACTTTTATAAAATGACAAAGTTTTGTTGAAATATCAGTCTTTGTTAAAACTATTTTCTTGTACTACAGGTAGCTTCCTTGAAACAAAGACACTTTCATCTTCTTAAATCAGCTTCCTGTGATTCATACTGTCTCCTGGGTTATAAGATCTTTGATTGCTTAACCTAGTCCTCTTTATTGCAAGCCCTAAGTATTTTGCTATAATGATGCCACTTTCCTATTTGCCTTTAAAGTAGTTTAATTATAACTCTTGTTAAGGGAATATTGTTTCACAGCGACCTGTGATCCTATTTGATTAAATGATTTAAATACATTTTTGACAAACTACCCAAATCAAATTTTAAATTAAGTCATTTTGACCTTTAACTAACTTGGTGTTCAAGAGTATTTCTCACTTAGAACTATAAATGGGGCCACCCATGACTTGTAAACTCACTTGCTCCAGGAGTGAAGTTATTACAAGTAATTTGTTTTGTGTATATATATATATATATATATATATATATATATATATATATAATTAAGCTGCCCACTAAATTGCTATCTCTGTAGCCATAGATTAATGCAGCTTTCAAACCTCGGCAAAGAAGTTCCTTTATGAATGGACAACAGAGCTAATATATTTTGTTAATACTTATAGTCATTCTACATCAATTCATCCTGTAAATTTAATTAATGTATATAAATGAGTAATTCAGAGGTTCCATATTAAGCAAAGTAAAGTTAATGCCAAATGACAATTTCAGTCGCATGGATAATTTAAAATTCAATGAAAATATAACTCTGCCAAAATACCCTAGTTCATAACCAGACAAAGAAACATACAAACAAGTAGTCACACAGTTAAGTCAAAATAATGCTTTACGGAAGAAGGAAGATTGATAGCTCCATCTCTAGTTCAGGCTCACAGTCATTTAGAGATTATCAAACAAGAGTCCCAAGGCTTTTAGGCAGCACTAACCCCAAATGCACATCTAATTATAACTGGTTAAGATAGTAGAACATGGGAACATAAAAAGGGTTTAGGCTCTTCTGAGATAAATTCCATCTAAACATCTAGAAAATGGACCATGAAAAGACAATTCTATTGAAATTGATTCCAGCTTGGAACTAAAATATACCCATGTGGCAGGGAACTCATCACCTTATTTATCTCAGGGACTATCAATATTTGTATCCATACATTTGGATTCTTCGTGGAACTAAGGGCAGTAGAACTGGAAAGAAAGTGAGATAAAGATAGAATGGTCAGGGTGATTTCTGAGTGGACCATCTCTACTTTACTGAATTGTGAACAATTGTTAAATTGCTTAGTTGGCTTAAGTGACAGCTTATGTTAAACTCTAACCTATAATATTTAGGGATGTGACTATATTTGGAAATGGGGCCCTTATAGTCATGTAGGGCTTTTAGGATAGACCATGCTTTATATGACAGGATCCTTATAAGTAAAGGAAACTTGGGGTACATAGGAAGACATCAATTATATATGCAGAGAAAAGGCCCCATAAGGACACAGAAAAACAGAAACATTTGGGAAAAGTGAAGCTTCTAGACATCTTCATCTTAGATGTCCATACTCTAGAGCTGTGGGGTTATAAGTTACTGTTATGAACTGTAAGCAGATTAATACATCAGAAGATTGCTTTCAGAGTTTTTATATCTTCGGTAGTTTATTTGCTTAATATCCCTTATTCAGATCATGACCCCAAAAGGTAGCCAAGTCTTTTCTTTTATCAATGTGGACTTGATGATCAGAGACTTGGTTTCTTTTTTATTCTTTATTAAATATTTTAAATGTATGCCTTTAGACTAATATCTGACTGTAGGTAAAATGAAGGACATTTTCCAGAGCACATTCATGATCCTAGTGAATATATCATAGTGCAGATGCTTAGTAAAGAATTTCAGCATACCATAGATCTCAATGGAAATACTCTCCAGAATCCAGATCAAGTATAGGCTAGTAAAGGGGCACACATCCACAACCAAGGTCTGATATTTTGTCATCTTTTCAGCTAGCAGCACATCTATACACATTTTTGGCCTCATTGGCTCTACGAACCTTAGGAATGACATAAAGCATGCCTTTATCTCCTCATCTAGAAAAGAATGGAGCTAAAGATAAGCAATTACATGAGAAGAATAAAATATCCTTTCTCCCATTATACCCCAAATAATCTGAGTGTACTCATAGCACCAGCAGTTGGGTATAAATATTAATGTAAAGATACTTATCTAACAAACTAAATGATGAGCACTCAAATAGCCTGTACTCCACCTGTACAACATCATGTAGGAAGTTCTACAGAAGGTCAACAGTGTCAAGAAAACTAATTACCAACAGAAGAGATACCAAGATGAGCTAATTAAAAGTTTAAACAGAGTCTTATGTGGGTGTGTTTATATATAATACACGAAATCTCTGCAAACACAGATAAAACTTCAAGATCATGGCTCTGTTTCAACTTCATTCTTTACTTTGCTTCCATTTCCACAATTATTTCACAGGCAATGAATTCTGACATTTGTACAAAATAAAGAGTTCAGACGCCGAAGAAATACAATGATGTTTCATAAGAGCTTCCAATGAATATGAATTATGTATCATTTGAGGTTTTATGGTGAGCATACTAGAGAAGACACTAGTGTCATTATTCCACAGCCATTTACTAAATGTAACTAAAAGAAGTAGAATCTAACTACAGCCAATGTCCAGCTTCACAGTGACCTGTCGTTCCTTCTCTAAACATTTAGCTGGAAACAGTGTTTGCACCACACTTTGATGATGCTCTGTGGAGCACTGGAGTGAATTCCAGGGCTGTATGCTTATGATACTCTAGGGCCTGGGATTCTGTCCGGCAGAACAGTGGACCTGACACAGCAGATGCACATTTGGCAATCACAGCTGGAAATTCTGTGAAGAATGAATTTAAGCTGAGAAGTGGAAGCAAACCATGTCATGCTCTTCGGTAAACAAAATTATATTCTTTTGTAATCTCAACAACTTTGAATATATATTGAAATACATCGCAAAAGAAGTTTTCTTTAGAGTCTTGGTACTCAATGATAGCTCAGCTATATTTTTAGAAAAAAATTAAAATAAACTTGCTATTTTTGATAACAAACCAACACCAAGTTTTATTGTGCTGTTGGCATCAAGCCCAAGCCACAGGATGTGAAGTACTGAATATAATTGCATCCAGCCTTAGATGTCAGGCTATGAAAGGAGGGCGGGGCTGGAAGGGATATGAAAGACCCCTTTTAAGCATTCATAGAGGACACGTGGGTTTTGAACAGTTAGGTTTTGAATATGAAATGTTCTGTGGCTTGCTCTGTGGCTTCGGATGCTATTTTTGGAAGAGCTGAAAACCTTCAGGGATGGGACACTGCTGGTGAGTACTGGAGGGCACAGACCTTTGAAGAGACAGTACTCCTCTGCTTTCCAGACTTGGTCTTCACTTCACACTGTACCTTCTGCCTAAAAGTAAGCTTTCCCACATGCCCCAGGCATGATGGAGAGAGCTTAACATGGACATAGCTGTTAGACCTTGCATTGGAACAGATCTTTCTTCGTAGAAACAATTTCTATTAGGTATTTGCCACACTGAGTTTTTAAAGATAGTGCCTATATTCCCACTAGGATGTGAATTCACAAGTTTGCCTAGGGAACTCCAGATGAACAATTAACTTCAGATTCCTACTTCTTGAAATAAGACTAAGTCCTAGATTCCTACTGGCTCTGAAGATAGGGAATCTGTGACTGTATCTTTTTCAAGAGCATTCCCTCTTGAATGAAATGTCCAGTCTATCATAATAACACCAGAGGAAAAAGAGACATCTCATCAATATTCAAGAACAATTCCTAAGTGCCCTTTGACCTTGCTTGTGACAAGAGACTAGCGTGAAATAGTGGCATAGCAGATATGTTTTATGAAAATCTTCCTCATATTCTAAAGCAATCATTGGTAATTTTCTAACCTAATGTAAAATCTTAATGAGAAATAATTTAAAGCAGAAATTCCCTTTGATTCTTATCATTACCTATGCAACCTGTTAAGGATCATATGCACAATATTAGTTCTTAATAGTTTGTTTCTAGTTGGGCCTCTTCCTGAAGTTTCATTCTTTTATCAAATCTAGGAAGCTGGCCCAAGGGAAGGGGCTATTGTTCCCTGATAATTGCCCAGCTGCTCTCTCTATGGCTCGCCTCTGTGCCATGTTCAGCAATTTAAAGTTTTTTTTCTTTAAATAGGAACAGTAAATAAATGCAGGTGGGAAATTTCTAAATATAAAATTGTATTGTTTGTAACTTAGAAACGTAATTTGTATAGAACATTAGTACTTCTATCCAACAATGAAATGCCACCAGGCATTTCAACCTTTGTTTTAGCAGGAACAGAATAGGCTGTTCTTCCCCTTTTATAGTAACAACAGATAATTTAAGAGTTAATGTGCTTTTCGATCCTAAGACTAAGACCTGAGAAGAGAGGAGTACATTAGGGGGAAAGGCAAAAATACTACATGAAGCCATGGGGATGCACTAAAAGTACCCCTCCCCAACAATTCATGAAGAGAAGCAGTTGCCAGATGGTGTCGGTGCCATTCCATAACGTATATACTGAACTCCAAGCTCCAGTATGAACACCTTAGGAGGGGAGTGTTTGGGGCGTTAGGTTGTGAGTGTGAGGCCCTCAGGAATGAGATTAGTGTCCTTATAAAAAGGAGCTAGGACATGAGGTCACTTTCTTTGTGCCCTGTGATAATAAAACAAAAGTAGGTTATTTCCAAGTGAGAAGAGGGCCCTCATCAGAACACAACCATGCTGTACCCAGATCCCAAACCTCTACCATCAAGAACCATACGGTATACAGTTCTCAGATTCATATTCACCTAGTTGCTGGTAATTTGTTACAGTAGCTTAAACTATTAAAACATCCCCCATAAAACATTTTTGTTTTTCTTTATGAAGTTCCTGATGAAACATAGAGCTAGAGAGTAGTTAAAGCAGAAAAAAGAAGACTTAATTCAAAACTAAGAATACAAGAAAAATGACAGCATAAAATTTGGCTAGATTTCAAACACAGCAAGTTTCATAAAAAAAATGGGTACTCATGGGTCAGTATGGGGGTTAGTGAGTAGATATTGTGAAGTAGAGACATTCAGAACTTGGGGAATTGTGGCAACATTTTCTAACTAGTTTCTTCCTGAAGGCAGGTCAGGGTGACCATGTCATGTGGGGCACACAGAAGAGAGACCAGCTCCAATATCAAGTGATCAAACACTGAAGGAAAAAATTACTTGATCACAGCTCCTTGATAAACTTGATTTTACAAGCAAGAGCACAGATGGAGACGAAGGTTCCAAAAGAGCCATACAAATGTTTGATTCAGTCTTCCTTCTTGTCCTAGAAAAGGGGAAATATTCCCCTTCTCTTATTTTTCAACAATGAAGTTCACTTACCACCTTCATCAATGTCTGATCACTTTAAGTATCTGATTGGGTCCCCAATCCTCCACAGTGACCTGACTACTGTCTGACCACCCTGCCTGTTTCCATTAAGAATCCCCATATTCTTAACATTTTCAACTAATATTTTCTATCCCCAATTCCTTGACTATAAGCTCCCAGTTGCTTGTGCTACATTTCAACTTGAAGTCAGTTCCCCTCTGTTGCCACCAAACCCCATTGCCATACCCCCTTTACTTAGCACAGTGATCTAAATAACATCATTCTTTTTCATTTCTTAAAGTTTCACTTCTATGTTTGTGGATTTGTTTGTATTCAGTGTATGCACAGGTGCCGACAGAGGACAGAAGAGCACTGAATCCCCTGGAGCTGGAGATACAGGAACCTATGACTCACCCAACCTGAATGCTAGGAACAAAACTTTCATCCTTTGGAAGAACAGCAAATACTCTTAACCACTGACTTAGCTCTCTGGCCCTTGAATAAAGTGCCGTATTATGTATTAACAAGTGTCATGGAATACTTCTTTTTCTTTAATATTATCTCTGTTAGACTTTTGATTATTTTCAAAGAGTATGAAAAGTAGCTTCAAAGAAGATTTATTTGACTCATAGTTATGAAGACCTCAGCCTAGGGTCACTTGGCTTTATTGCTTCTAGGGTCATGCTAGGTGAGGAGGCTGAGGATTTTAGTAAGGAGCATAATGGCGGAGCATAGTGGCTCACCTCATGCCAGATGGATGGCAGAGTGTTTAAAAGCAAAGGCCTAAGACCAAGACCTACTGGTCAAAGATGCAACCCAGGTGACATTCTCTCTCAAACAGCCTATTCCTTAACAGTCCATATGGCTATCAACTTTCTAATAATTTGTACTAACCTATCACTGAACTCTGTTGATGATGAAGTTTCCCAACTCCATGATTCAATCACAACTCAAAAGCCTACCAGCTGCCAAGTCTTTAACACATGAGCCTTTCATGAATATTTTTTGTATTCAAACCATAACAATGATACATAAAGTCATTTTCCTCAGGACTTTATTTCAGATGAGAAGGTTCATTTCACTTCTAAATTCATGAAATAAATAAAACAGGACTACTCTTCATATAGAGACTTGCAAAGGGGTGGCAAAGGAGGTTTCAATTTTGGTTCCAATTAAAAGTTAAATAAATGTGACTATTATTTGTAATGAAGCAATTATAGCCTGTATGTGAGAGTAACCAAGTAAGAAAAGAATGGTCACATGCTAATTCAAAATTTTCAATGTGTTTCCCTTGGTGGAACAGACTCTACCTAATACTAAAATAGAGATTATACATACTAAAAAAAATTGACTCCTTTGGAATTAACCTCTGTTAAGTAGATTGCACCTGGATGAATAAAAGCAATCATCTTGGACTATTGCATACTTACCCCAAGGTGTGCAGAAATAGAGAGGTCTTCCTGAGAGTCTACCATATGTGGGCACAATATCCAGTAAAACTCCCAATGAGGAAAAATTCCACATGAAGAGTGAGCAGGCTCTTGCCTTTACTTTCATTTTCTGTTGGCGCACAATTCTTCAACCTCATAATATATAATATATAAGCTTTATATCAGGCTTAATATGCTTACTTTTAATCAACAAGGTTAATCTCAGCTCTCACATTCTATATCCACTCACACCATGAATTCAGATCAGAAAACCAAACTATACAGAGGAATTGGTGATCTGGTCAGGTTCCCTACAACCTTCCTTTCTGATCTGTGACTTTCTTCATTTTATATTTTATTTGGGAAATAACATGTCCTTTGGTACAAGATGGACCATAATTAAAACCCTAGGTCCAGTGTCTACACACCATGCAATCAGAGGCACAAAACTTAGGAGCTCTGCTTACCTCCTCTGTGGTACTAAGATCATGTAGGGCGACACTGGGCAGCATGTATGAAGCACCCAGCAGCATGTGCATCCCAGTCAGGAGCTCCGGGGCTCAGCTTTGCCCTTGAAACTCTGTGGCTCCTGCTTTACAAATCTCATTATTTAGACCAGTCCCAAAGAATTGTATGGTTGGTGGTGACTTCTGAGGTATTCCCAAGAACCAAATGCTTGCATTAACTTAGCTACAAAATGTACCTGATAAAACCAATAAGATGTGAGAGTAATTCCTAAAACATTAGAAAAGCAAAACACATCCAAGGTACTTCGGCTTCTGCTGAAAATTCAAATGTTCAAATGGGCTCAGTAGGATTTTTCTCAGCTTCCAGCAAACTGTAGACACCACAAAAGAAAAGCAAGCTAAGACCGGTTTTGATGATTACACCAATTGACTCTGTTGTGGCCATTCTCTCTCCCGAGGTTTTATTTTCACTTTATGGGATTAACTTTCCTCTTCACTGCATTCATAGTCTTGCTTCCTGTTGAATGCTTCACCAATGGCTCAGGTACATCGCTGGCAGACGAAAAGCCATGAATCTCTGTGGAAGTTACATGAGATTCAAATAAAAAATAAGATATATTTGCATCTATTGAAATAACTTAAGCTAGGGAAATGGTTCATTTGATAAAGATGCTACCACCAGCCCAGTAACCTATGTTCTATCCCTGGACCCCAGTTGGTGGAAGGAATAGATGGATTCCTACAAATTGTATTCTGGCTTCTAAATGTATACTATGGTATATGCACAATACACACAAACAAACAAACAAATAAATAAATGTAAAATAAATATGTCATGCCAAAAACATACTCTTGAACATAATTTTGATAATATCTACTTATAAAGTTGTGCCCTTATCATTAACACTTAATTATTTTGAGTTTGCATTTCTATACTATATAATTATGATAATTTTAAATACATAATTCTTCCTTAGGAGAGTGGTAAAAGAAATGCACATATAAGTGAAAATAAACATATTGTCTATAGTCAAGCTAAACAGCATCTCCTGATATGCCAACCTAGAAGGGATGAACCAAGTTCAACAGAAAGTCCTCTAGAAATTTTCTTTTAGTGCTGACAGGGCTCTTGTAGATGTGAGTCTTTTGGCGAGCTCCTCTTCTGTGTGCACCCACAGCACTGTACATAGACCACCTTTATCCAATCTGTACTTTGAAAAAAAAATAAAACCAAACCTGTCCTGTGCCTGATACTCAGGCCCCATGAGGAAGCCACCTGTGCCCCAATCCCAGAATGAGCACAGATTACTAATAAGCATGTTCTGAGTTCTTGAAAGGTTCCAAGATTGGCTGTCATGGTGAATTTTCCCAGAATCTAAGAACTAACCAGGAAAATAAAAAATTGATCTACTCATAGCTGCAAGGATAAGTGAACCCAGCAGTGTCAAAAAGGAATAATCTTTTTCTTTATTTTCACTAAGTTCAGCTGGGAGTCAAACAGGAAGTTCAGACATAACTATCACAAAAGTCCAAATCTCATGACTGCTCAGTGTCCTCTAACTGATTCAAGGTGCAGTGGGACACATGCTTGACTGGGAGCCTTAGGAAGGGAGGTCTCAGTGCCTCCCCAATACCTTCTATGAGCAGCATATGACTTCCATTCTAAGTTTCTGTTGCTTTGCTTCCCCCACTGGTGATGCTCCTCTGACAGTCCCTCCTCAAAAGACCTCCCTGAGCCTTCTGTCCTGCAAAATTCCCTTCTGCCTCCAAGTCAGTCTTCTATACTCCAACTAGAGGGCGAGGCATGGGCTTGGTAAAGGATGGGCAGATTGCTCACTAGCATAGCAAGTTTGGGGCTACGATGAGACTGGGACTCAAAAACAAAAACAAAATAATGGAAAGGAGAGAAGGGGAAGGGAAGAAAGGGGAAAGGTCAGGGGAAAATGCTAGAACGGAGAAGGAACAAAATGGAGGAGGAGGGGACAAAGAGGGAGGAAAGGTAAAAAGTGAAACTCTAATTCAATGCAGGAGCACACCATCTCTACTCTCTTGACCTTCCTTCCTCACCATCTTCAGTTCTGTTGTAAAATGCCATCCGTGTACTTTCACCAAGGAAGGAAAACTTCAACCAACAGCACATATGGCAAGTCATCAGAGTATTCTGCGTAAGTACCTGGAGCCACAGTTGCTTCAAGTCAAAGGAATAGAGGTGTAAGCAGGCAGGGCACTCTGCATGAAGGATTTTAGTGTTTTTGTCTTCCAGGAGGGTTGGGATGATGCTGAAATCTTCACCCGTGCTCTGCTTGGCATCGGTCTAGACATGTTCTTGATCATTAGCCCTTCTGGGTAAGAGGAAAGTTTTCACCTAGTGGGAAGGAAGTCCTTCATCAACATGCCTGAAACATTTGATTATCTCAGTAGGACTAGTTCTCTTCACAGGCCTGTTGAGTATCAACTGGCTGCTACAGATGGCTGTAAATTGATATTTTGATTACACGCTCCTGTACTTTTCCAGTCCTGTGCAATTTAGGCTGAAGCTTTGTTTTATAATGCTGTCATTTTCTCCATAAACTCAACATTCACTCTATTCTGCCCTATAAAATAGAAGCTACCTTCTGCACTTAGAACTCAATAAATATTAATTATTGCTACAAGGGCCCATAACCGAACAGGCTGTCTGTGTTTCCTTTTATAAACTGAATTTCACTCATATACTTAGCTATTAGAGAAAGGCAGGTATAATGTTGTTAAATATTCAGAAAATAAAAACATTACCCTATTTTTTAAGTCTCATAAAGCATCCTCAGTTTCTAGCAACAGAGCACATATCCTTTTGTTTAATTGAAAAAGCAGAAAAAGAAGCAAAAAGGGATGGGGATACAGGAAGACTGTAAGATAACAGAGATAGCAAATGTGTGAATAAGGCAGGATTCTAAAGAGTTTTACACAATTAGATTAGAATAATTTAGCTATTGTACATATGCAATTAAAGGCAATTCCCTGAGAAGAAAAAAACAACAGCAAAGTGAAATAAAATAATTACTATTGAAACTTCTAGTCTTTCAAGTGGTTTTCATATACTCTGCCTAACACTGAAGTCAATGATTTCTGCCTGTAGGAGTGGCTCCAAATATGTATGATCCAAGCCAGGGGCCCCCAAAGTCCCACAGGACACTACAGCTAAAAGGTTCCTGCATTTAGGTTGTAAGATACACCATGAGTCATTTAGAAGTTTCTACTTGTAGGAATTAAACATGATCCCTCTGGAATGTTCTAGCACAGAATAAGTTCATATAGACCTTAGTTGTTATTAATGTCACTACTATTAATTTGTCTGTTGTTCCTGTAGTAATTCTCTGTTTTAACTGTGGTTCCTAATACTGTCCTGTTACTACACAGTCTGTATTCTGGAACACTTGATTCGTTATATAGTCTGTATAACCCATAAACCGCACAGGTTGTATAGTACCTGATTCTCTAGCAATACAAAGTTTGAAGCTACATAGTGTGTGTCACTGAACACTGTCCCTCACTTCCAAGCAAAACTAAAACCAAGGCTCAAAATTTTAGTCAATATACAACATTGAAAAATGTAGGAGGATCAACAACCTGGTGACTTTCCTGAGTTTCCTTTGTCTGTCTCATAGACCCTCAGATGACATCCTACGTAGTCCGCACCTCAGAGAAAAAGTTGGAAGGAAAAGGAAGGACCAGAAAATACCGTCTAGTTAAATCCAACCAAAAAAGCCTCATTCAAAGGCCCAACCTCCATTTCCCAACCAGGCACTTCAGTTATATTCAACAGCACTGGGCCAGCGATACCTGGGGCTATCCCTGCCGCTCAGAACTATAGTGTGGCTTGTGCGTTTACCCACTCACAACAGTGGCAAGGACTCCGAGGTCCCAGCCTCTACTCAGTGACATAAGAAGCAGACACAGAAGCTTCTGCTCCAACCACAAAAGCCATTTAGTAACACAGCAACTAAGGCAATGCCTGCTGCTCCTATAGATGACATATCAGGACAGAGGACAGTTGTCACATTGGAATGGAGAAGACCAGAAGACATGGTAAAGACTACCCTTAGAATACAAAAGGAGGCTGACTTCAGTGGCTAAATCCCCGAAAGGTATGAAAAGGAAGATATGCTTAGAATACTCTTTAAATTTAATAATCAAAATACCCAGGATGCCACTGTCCGAAGGCCCTCCCATATGGAGGGCCAGTAACATTAGCTTGAATGAAAAAGGGCAAGCATCAAAAGGAATACCAACATAAACCAGATGTTGGCATTATCAGAGAAGGATTTTAACGTAACTATTATATACTTTTCAATAGTTAATTTTAAATTCTCTTAGCCAATGAAGACTAACAGACATCAACAATAGAAAAGCCCCCAAAATGTCAGTGCTGCTGACAGTGTTCTAAATGACAGCCTGGGCTCAGCTGAGACTGGACTCTGCCGGGTAAACAGAAAGAATGCTATAAGATAAACAAAAACCCAAACTCAGCATTCCTCAGAAATTCTGTAAGGTGTGTTCTGTGTGTGAAGAAAAGCCATTATTTCCTTTATCTACCCCAGCAGTCAAATACCTCAGACAAAGGGCATCTAGTTCCTGATTAAAGCAAACAGCCTACAACAGGTCAAAGGCCCCATTCTGAACACCCCAGCTGTTCTGGCTTGCACCAGTCCTCCTGCCTCTCTGTCTCCTCATAAAACTGGCAAGGTTTTCCTGCTGGCTCCTGTTCTGTGCCCCATTCACCCACCAAGAGACAGCTGGCGGTCTGGATTCCCTCAGTGAACCGTTTCCACCAGACTGGTCTAGTTCAGTGGTTTCGATGTGTTCTTGCTCACAATTGAAAGGAGCCAAATGGAAATTACAGAGCTCAATGATACGACTAAACTAAATAAACATACTGGAAATAATCAGCTGCCAAGTGAAGTTGATAAGGGTTTAACTGAGAGACAAGTTAGGAGAATTCATTCAATCTACAAAGGAGGTAGACCGTGGACTGAGAGAAAACGTGAGTGGAGATAGCCAGTACTCTTCACTACATAGCCCATTGTCCCAGGCTGTATGTTCAAAGAGCAAGTTTTCTTGAAAAATCAATGGAGTATTAGGGTTCTGTGGTCAAACATGAAATATTTCAAGACACAGTGGCTGAAAATTGTCCTTTTTAGTGAGAGATACAAACCTCCTGATTTAAGGAGTGAACCAAATCCCATGTGAGAAATCTAAAGAGACCCAATCTACATGATCAAAGTTCCCCAATCTATACAAAAGAGCCTACACTAAAACATTATAAATAGAATTGGGGTATAGTTCAGTGGTAGAGCACTTGCCTAGCTCAAGGCCCTGGGCTCATAGGCATGAAAATAGAACTGGATGTATATCTATTCCTACAGTGATTATTGAAAGAAACGAAGCAACAAGCACCACACTAAATAACTCAGTGGTGCACATGAACTTAAAGGGACCAAGCACACACAAATTGTTAACAATAACAATAATAACAAATTTTTCTATGATGATTAAAATGACATGTATATATAGTATGTATAAGTTTTGGAGTTTATTTACATCCTGATTATGGATTTTAATTTCAGATTTTAATAAGGACATAAGAGCCATACAGAGCTGGCCTTCTATGAGAGTAGCTGTCTTTGCTACATTCAGGTAGGGACTTGTGGTTCTGAAGTATGGAAGCTGTCCACATGATGGCTGGCTACAGAATAATATCACTACCAGAATGAGTTAAAAATAGGATGCCTATACAAGCTTCCATTTGCCCATAAAACAAGTAAACCATCTTCAAGAGATGTGCTACTATGAAGAAAAGTACTTCAAAATTTTTCAGAGCCTATTTGCCAGCTACAAAGAAGAAATAGCCATGATTCGGGCTGCCTTCTTCAGCCTCTGAACGGTCACTGAAGTGTGACTGTCACACTCTGGCATCTTGTCTCTCCAAAGGTTGCAGGTGCAGTGCAGGACAACACATAGCAAGGAAGATATTGTACACTGAAAGCCAATCCTAGAATTCTCTGCACCGTCCATTACATCTCCAGAGAAACTAGGCAGTAGTGATGGTTTACACATTGTTCCAAATAAGCATTGATAAACAGAAACAGTACAACTGAATGAGATTTTTCCAATGTTATTCACAACAGTGTCAGACATGAATTTAATTTTATGGGGCCAGTTTTGTTTGGAAAACTTTTGTAATCCATTATGTCTTTATGTCTGCTTCAAAGATTGAGAATTCGGCTTTCTTTACTCATCATAACTAACTCATGATGCTTATTGGTCTATTTGTAGCCAAGCAAGACAGAAAGATGAATGGACATTCCTTTCAGGGCAGGGAATGGTAGCCTCCTGGGACAGTGTGATTACTTCCTATTTGTGCCTGCTTTTGAATGTGTACATCCAGGATTAACTTTTTGAGGCATGGTTGATCTTTTGTCAAAAAGCCCAGTGTTGAAGGTCTGAGTCAATCATGCCAAATACACGCAATCCCTTCTTGCTCACAAAGTTCTTCTGGAAAAGCAATTTCATAATCTCTGTTGATGGTATCTTCTCTTCTTAACCTCCTACTGACAGAAATTACCTTCGATTCTGAGTGCCTAATGGATTCATTGTGTGAAATGAAAACTTGTGTGTTAATCCCAAATACAATAAACTCACTAATTTTGAAAATCCAGACCATGTAAAGAAAGTCTAGCAAAATAATTTCTCTCTAGGAAAGCTATTAGTCAATGAGGTAATTCATATTTAAAAAAACACAATGCTTGACTTGAGACAGAATTTTGCTTTATAAATAAGCCAATGATCACACACACACACACACACAAACACACACACACAAACATACACACATATACACATGAGAGAGAGAGAGACAGAGAGAGAAAGCTTTTATTTTATGAAATAAAGGATAGACTCATTAAATTTATTCTTCTTTGATTCTCTTTAACAAGGATTATAAAATTTGATGCAAGACCAAATCAAATATATCTGAAAGCATTTTGGTAAGTCAATGTGAATATATTTAATTGCACTGATCTGCACAGTTTAAAATGCTTACAATATAACAACATCTCTGTCTGCATGCTAGAGCATGAGGTTCATTTCAGATTAAAGCAGAAAGAAAAGCCAGGCTTGCTCACAACAATTCTTTCACAAGATCTTGCATGAACACATCTGAATTTACTCTGAGTCCTTACTGTCATGATTGTCTCCAGTCAATTTTTCTTGTACAGATGTAATAACAATAAATACAACTGTAAGGAAATAAATGGGATGCTACAACCAGATACAACCAGTGCCTGGTACTAAGAATGTGTATAACTGATATAATATATATACATATATATGTATATATATATATCAGTAATATGCATTATTATGTTATACAATACATCCTAAACAAAGCCTCCCCTTCCTCTACTCTTTCCAACCTCCTGTCTCTCCTCTAGATCCATTGTTTCTCTCTTTCCCCTTAGAAAAAAAGCAGGCCTCCCAGGGATATCAACCAAACATTATTCAACAAGACCAGGAGAGCAGGCAAAGAAGTCAGAGACAGACCTCGCCCCCTACCGCCCCAGCCCCCAATGATGGATTGTGGCCTGGAAGCATAAGCCTCCTTCTCCCCCAATTGTTTTTGGACAGTGTTTTATTACAGCAGCATAAAGGAATCTGAAGCAACCACTAAGCCTTTCAAAGGCATACCCACACCCTTGTACTTTAGGGAAGTACTAGCCAGCAGTAGGGTGACTCTGGGTATTTGTTGGATGAAAAGCCCTCCAGTGTTTGAAATGAGAGATTTCCTCTGAAGTGAAAGACTGAGGAGCATCTAACTGTAATAAGGTTGGAAGCCCCTTGGGATTCGATTTTCTTGAGTCTGAGTAGAGGGACATTGAATTGAATTGTCATTACAGACATTATAGAGTGAATTAAATTGTCATTATAATACAGTAAATATTTTATAATACTGACTCCAGTTTTACGATGTTTTTATTATAGAAAGCCTCAAATGTATGCAAAAGCAAACATAATAGTGTTATAAATCTCATGTCAGCAAGCTTCAGTAATGATCAACATACAGCAAAATTTGTTTCCTCCACAGCCTGGCCCACTTTGTCCTCACCATGTTGAACCAAATTTCATCTATGCTGCAGTTTTATCTATAATTTGTATTATGGATTTTGCCTGAGGTTTCAGCTCTGTTACAAAAGATAACTCACCTTTTAACGTAACCATAATATCATTTACATATCAAAAATGAAATAATTATTGTGACCAAATAATTTGTGCTGTCCAGTCTTCTGTCAGCTTGATACAGAAACTAGAGTTACCTGAAAGAGAGGAACCTCAGTGAGGAAATGTCTCCATAATATCCAGCTGTAGGGCATTTCTTTTTAGTGATTGATGTGGGAGGGACCAGTCCATTGTGGATGGTTCTGTCCCTGGGCAGCCAATCCTGGGTTCTACAAGAACACAAGGTGAGCAAGCCAGGGGAAGTAAGCCAATAAGCTGCGTCCCTCCATGGTCTCTGCGTCTGCTCCTGCCTCCAGGTTCCAGCCCTGCTTGCATCCCTGTCCTGACTTCCTTCATGATAAACAACCATGTGAAGGCATAAAACAAATAAACCTTTTCCTCCTCAATTCACTCTTTGGTCATGGCGCTTTATTGTAGCAATAGAAACCCCATCTAAGAAACAATTGTTCAAATTTCTAATTTTTTCTTAAACAACATAGATCTATAACTATGTTGTAGCTTGTTAAAATTAAAATCCAAATACCAGGTGCACATTTAATTGGTTATACTTCTTAAATCCGTTTCCCCTAAAACCTCTCTACGTCTCTTCTTATGGCTGAAAATCAGGTTTCGAATCTTCTATTTTCCAACACTCCACTTTTTGGATCACATATCTAAGGTGTCGCCTGCCATGTTTCTTGATCTCATTTTCATAAATAGGATGATAGAGCTGAAGCCCTCATCACTTTCAGTAGCTTTTGTTTTCCACATTTTCTCACCCTCCACCCCAGAACGGACCCTACACAAGGCGAAACTCTTCCCTCAAGGTGATCAGAATGGAAATGTCTGGTTGCCTCCGTTCACGGTGTTACCAGTATAAATGTCACACTGCACAGATCTGCTAACATAATAGTCACTGTAAAATCTTTATTCCACTTCTACCACTTCTATATTCTCCGCTGTGAGAAAGTCTTTACCTCTTTATTATAAAATCAGCTTTGAGGTTTCTAAAGTAAATGCTCTCATTTACCTAAATGCATACCACCCTAAATAGCATGCTGGAATTTTTAAGATCTAATTTGAAATTCAAGAGATATTGAAATGCAAAAATGATCATCAACCCTCCCATCTCTGTAAAGGTTAACCTCTGAGTCTGAGCTTAGCAGTACAGAAAAGCTACAGGGAGAAAGGAAATTACAAAGGATGAAGTATGGAAGGCACTGCATAAAATTCCAAGACAGTTCCCTCCTCAGCCATATAAACAAAATTCCTGGGAACTTGCAACAGTCTCAGAGAAACAAAGTACAATGGAACTGCTCCGCAGAGGGCACCATCACAGTTGGCCTTCTTCATGCGCTAGGGCAATGCTGCTCGCGCATTTACAGGCTCACACTGAGAATAAATAAACCAGCAGCCGGCTGCCCACAGAGATAGCCAGGATCTCTACACTTCAGTAATTCCTCTTGGCACACCGGCTCCTGAGTGACAGGCTCTTTGGTTCTCCAGTCCTGAGAGAAATGCACAGATTCAGTGTTGTTCACTTTAGCTCAAGACATTTCCTAAAAATTATTCTCCTTAGCGAAGTATTAGATTTGGAGAATGCAGTTCTGTCATGGGTATTGCTGTTATTTTAATTGAAGGAAAGTTGTTCACCCTGTCAGCCCACCCCTATTCTTAGGGGAGAAATCTGAAACTTGGCAATAACAATCCTCTTTTCTTTCAGCATGGGCAGTGAAGCAGCAGAGTCTCAAGACTGGACATTGTAAATCCTTATTTCTATACAGGAAAACCTTCCATTTTGGCACTAGACATCATAGATCTCTTATATTTTCAGTCTGAACAAGGCTATAAGGTACTTTTTTTTCTCAAATGTGAACTCTGCAGTTAGTTTCTCCAGCATTTGATGCCAGTTTTGTAATTTGATAATGTCAAAATATTTGGCATTTTAAAGCCTCTTTGACCTTGTCTAGCTATTGGGAATAATGGCAGTTCCTATCTCAAAAGTTTGTGGGCGAGACGAATACAAAATAATGCTCTATTTATCCATAAGAAGACTTAGCTTGTAAGAGAACAGTATTATGCTGATGTTACATATCTCCATAAACACTGTGAAAATCCTCTGTACCCTGAACAGAAGCAAGAAAAGCACCCAATGGTACAAGGGTTGGCTTCACCTCACTGGTGACTTTCCTGTGTGGAACAACTCCTGGAGATTTATGGATGATATTTCTATGCGGATTTTTCCTTCCCACAAAGTGGGAACTATCTTAACCCATTTGCAACTATCTTAAGCCATTCCAAACTCACAAGAGATTTGGAATGCCACCAGGGTGCCTATCTGGGGACAGCCTGCTGGATGCTAGAATTTTCTGTTTGTTTTGTGTAGTTTCTGGCAGCCCTCGGCCATGGCAAGAATGGGTAGATTAGGCCAAAGAGCTCTGGACAAGGCTGAAAAGGTGTAACTACACCAAGCTGCGGTTCTAATTTCCTCCAGACACCCTTGTGCACATGTTGTCACTGTACATAACACAGAACTCAGAGAGATTGATTCTGCCACACACTCTGCTTTGTTATTGTTTCTTCCCTAAGCCTGGACAGTGTGGAGGGAAATATTATCTTTCTCTACCTCTTTGCTTCAGGCTGTGAAATACATACAAAGATATGGTGTGTTGGATCTCTCATCTTTCTCATAATGGTTTAGCAGAATGTGATAACTAATAAGAGATGACATCAGAGTGGCAGGCACCTTAATGACTCAGAAAGCTCCTACTCAGAAAGCTTCCAGACATTACTAATACAAATTCCCCTGCCTCCAGTCTATTTCTCACCAAAAAGTTGCTAACTAAACTAACTCTTTATTATTTGACATTAATCTCTTATATCAACCTGCTGTCCTAATGGCCATTATTATTCCTGCTATGCCCTGAAGAAAAAGTAGAAAAGGCCCAGCTTCTTTTACTTTCATGTTTCATTGTTTTCTAATAATTTTATTGTGTTAAGAAAGAGGGAAGGGGGAAGTAAAGGGGAATGGAGTGAGAGGTGGGAGAGGGAAAAAAGGGGGGACAAGCTGGGGTTAAAGCTAAGTAGTAAAGAAAGCATTGCCAATTATGTACAAGGCTTTAGGTTTGAGCACTAGCACAGAGAGAGGGGAGGAAGGGGGAGAAAGGGAGAGAGGGAGGGAGGGAAAAAGGAAGGAAGAAAGGAAGGAGGGAGGGAGGGAGGAAGAAAAAAGGAAAGAGAACAGGAAGGAAGGAGATGGATGGAGGGGATGGAAGGAAGGAGTCAGGGAGAAAGAGAAGGAAGTTAGAGTGGAGTTTAGTAATCACTGTGGGAAGGGTTCCCTGTGGGTGGAAATTGCAGCGACTGTGGCCTTCCTACTGTGCTCTCTAAAAGCAAGGGAATGATTTTTTTCTTAATATTCTAACACTGTTGGATATGCCACTATATATAATTATCATATTGAAGTTAAGATTTTTATTGCCTTATTTTTCTTAATAATAACTTTTACTTGGATGAAAACACTTTCTCATAATGCCATGAGATACTGAGAAGGGTCTGTATTTGCGTGGTTTCTGTGGGTGTAATAAAACCCAATGACAAAAAAAAAAAAAAAAAAAAAAACCCAATGACCAAAAGCAACCTGGGGAAGAACGGGTTTGCTTGGCTTGCAAGTTACAGTCCATCAGGAAGGAAAGCCAAGGAACTCGGGCAGGAACCTGGAGATGTGAATGGAAGCAGGGTGCATGAAATTCTGCTCATTGGTTTGCTCTTTGAAATTCACTCAGGCTGCTTTCTTATACAAACCAGCTACAGCTGTCCAGCATTGGGCTGGGCCCTCCCACATCAATCATCAGTCAAGAAAATGCTCCACCAGATTGGCCTACAGGTGGAAGCATTTCCTCAGGTGATCCTCCCTCTTTCCCAGAGAATTTTAGCTTGTGTCAATTTGATGAAAATCCAACCAGCACTCAGTTGCTTGTGTTTTTTATTCAAACTATATTCCTTTTCCGTGCCCAGATACAAACACTAGTAAATCATTAGATTCTGCTGCGCAGGGCGGAGCCAACCAGATCAAACTCCTGACCATCCATCAGGAGGCAGTTTTCAGAGCAGAGAGAAAGGCTGAGTGCTAGCGGCTTTTCTGTTGCTGAGTCAACCTCAAAAGAGGAAAGGATTGCTTAGAGCTTTCAAGTCCTGATTTCTTGGTCCTGGAAGCACATGGCAGAAGGGGCCTGTTAATGTTCACTTCATAGTGGAGAGGGAACAGAGAGAAGGGGCCACTGTGTCCTATCTCCTTTGGGGATACACCCAAGTCCCTAACCTCACCCCACCAAGTCCTGCCTCTTAAAGGATCCACCATTTTCCAACAACATACAGACTGGTAAGTGGGTCTTCAATACACCGGACTTTGGGAACATTCCAGATTCAAACAATACCAATTAAGAATTAATAAGCATTTGCTTTGTTTCTTAAAGGTCTAAACAGAAGCATCTGCACCGAAGTGTTGACTGCATTTCAAATTACAGCACAAAGCAGACAGAAAGAGCTAGAAAGACACGCTGCAGAGGCTGAAAACTGGAGTCTCATGATTCCCTTAACAGAACGCCCAGGAGTTAAAACATGCTTTTGTCTGCATGCGATACTAAAACCAAGTTAAAGAAGTATTTCAACCCAATAGAATGACACCTAGATGCAGTAGTTCCACCCAAGTAAAAGTGACAAATTCTAAGCCCTTTGGCGGCTACTATAAAATCAAAACTAAAGTCTACATATATTTATAATGTACTTTCCTTCATTTATGTATTTACTGATAAAATTTGATTTATAAATTCAAATAGGTGTAGTTAGATATTAACAGTAACTGCCTAAAAACAATAATTATGAGAAAACAAATAAAATTTACTTAAAACCATTTTTTTCTTTAGGATTTTATATCTAATGTCGTCAGACCTTAGTTGACCACAGACAGAACTTAAAGATGAAATAAGCAGATTGCTATATTGCAATGAGACAAAACAATAATAAATTTCAAGTGTGGTATTTGTTCAAAATTCTAGTATCAGCTACCCTCCAAACTAAAGAGATTCAAAGGGCTGCATTGTGGTCAGACAGAAACTAGAAATGAAAGACAGAGCTAACTGGATTACCCTATTTGAAATAGGGATTACCCTAGTTGGCAGAGCACACATGACCAAACCCTAGTTGATGGACAATTACAACACAACTTGCCTCAGTTTCCCTTAGCAAGATGACCCCATAGAGGTTTGCTTCACTGGGTCCAATGTAGAAACTTAAACAAAATCAGAGCCTTGTTCTAAGTTGATTCAATAGTTTAAAGGGAAAATCCAACAAGTCACAAGGCTCCCCCCACCAGCCTCTGCCATCTTCTGAACGTTCAGAAACTTACCAAAATGATACACATAACTATTGCTCAGGAAAACAGAACATATCTACTTATTTTTCTCATAACTCGTTCTCAAATTTTTCCAAGAGGAAGGAATAAGGCAAAATTTCTTAGAATTAGAAAAAAATTCTCAGAAGAATTCAAAGTTCTTGATAGTTCTCTTGAAAATCAGGCCATGTAAGAGGCAGTTCTATTTTTCAGTGACCTTTTCTGCTTCCTGGTGTTAAATTTTAGTTTTCAAGTGTCCTTGAAATTGTGACTAACCATGACTTTCATCACAATCCTTAATATTAAAATGGCTGATAGCATATTGTTGGTAATACTTAGGAAATGTGGAAAAAGATTAAATTTTCCTTCAACTTTTACAAAAGTTTCAGGCTTATCATTCAATCATCACTCAAATGTGATCTTATTTCTTTTTATATATTTTTATGTATTCTTTGAAAATTTCATACATGTATACAATGTACTTTTACCATATCTACTCTCACTGCATCTTTTCACCTCCCTCAGGACTTTCATCAAACATGTCTGTTTTCCAAGTTCATATTTCCTTTCCATCTATTTTATAACCAACTAAATCCAACTAGTGTTTCCTGTATGTGCTTGCATGTGAGGCCACCCACTTAAGAGTGTGGTGATTGTCTTAGTTATGGTTTTACTGCAGTGAGGAGACACCATGGCCAAGGCAACTCTTATAAGGACAACATTTAATTGGGACTGGTTTACAGGTTAAAAGGTTCAGTCCATTATCATCAAGGCAGGATCATGGCAGCATCTAGGCAGGCATAGTTCAAAAGAAGCTGAGAGTTCTACATCTTCATTTGAAGGCTGCTAGCAGAAAACTGGCGTTCAGGCAGCTAGGACTAGGGTATTAAAGCCCACACCCACAATGACACACCTACTTCAACAAGGCCATACCAACTCTAACAAGCCCACACGGCTAAATAGTGCCACTCCCTGGGACAAACATATACAAACCATCGCAGTGATTTGATTTTGAAATGTCTCCATTTTAAAGTATGTTCCCCATCTCTTCAAATATCCAGTTTAGGCAAAGGTAAGGCAGCCTGTGTCTCCTGGGAATTAGGTTGAATATCTAGACCAAGTTCACTCACCTGCTGTCCATCTTTCTCTGTGTATGGATGACCTAATTGAACCTCAATTCCATTCAGTTATTTCTCAATACCAAGGTTGTTGACATCTGTATCTCCATATGTATTATCTATCATCTATTATACATCTATTATTTAACATCTTTCACCTATTACCAATCTATCATCTATTATCTTTGAATTGATCATTTAACAGTAATCTATCATCTATTCATCTATCCATCCATTTCTAGCATATCTTATCAAGAATTTTCCTGGTTCCAAATAAGGAGCATAATACTTGTTAGCATTCATAGCATGGGAGCCAGGGTATGAAGTCACAGGAATGTGAGTTATCCCTCTAGCTTCTTTGCTGGAACTCTCTCTCTTTCTCTCTCTCTCTCTCTTTCTCTCTCTCTCTCTCCTCTCTCTCTCTCTCTCTCTCTCTCTCCCTCCCTCCCTCCCTCCCTCCCCTCCCTCTCACTTTCCTCTTCTTCCTCCCCACCTGATGCTGGAACCCAATGAACACATGCCTCATAATTATCTCTTTAACTCAAGAATCTAACAAAATTACAAAGAACTCAACTCACAAAAGAAATCCTATCATATCATGTTGAGATTACAGAAAACCCAGAGCCTATTTCACCAGGATTAGATTAGGGCACTGGCTTCTCATGACTTCAGGTAGTTCATGATTAAGCCCTGTTGCTCCAGAGGCCACCTTGACATGGAAGGTAATGCTTAGAAGAAGACTGCCAGAATCACCAATGGCTTGTAGACCATGCACACACCTGCTTTCATTTTTCCATTCGACCTCAGCCCTATTTTATGAACTGTAGGACTGCGGGTCTTCTGCTTGATTGATGTTTCCTGCTTCCTCTTCTTTCCTGCTCCACCAACTCTTTTTCCATCCTCCTTTTCTTCAGTAGAATGCCTTGGTGACTATACTATACATAGCTGACTTATATTTCTGACAAGGAAATTTGAGGACTGTATGAAAAAAAGTCCTATCACTAAGAATGTTGCTAAAAAGATAAATTTCCAAAATGATTACATGTAGATAAACAATTGGCAGAAGTCTCAATTGTTTTTAAGAGGTAATTAAACCACAGAGGAGTGGATACAAAGCCTTCTGTGCCTCTTAAGAGCTGAAAGGACATTTGTGAGGGTAATTGGCATGGGTACAGACTGGTGGTAGAGATGGTGCTTTGTGTATCATCTGCAAAGACAGAATATGAATGGAGCGATTTCTCCAGCTCCTTTGTGTCAAACTGAACTTGGGGGAATTGTTTCTCTAATAAATTGCAATTCTGTTTATTTTGAAATAAAAACAGCATTTAAAAAGGCATCCTTTTGTCCTCCTCTCAAAACCTACTTGTAGCTCTTAAGCTAAGATCAAGCTGTTGAGTCAGTCATGCCAGCCTACTACCTACCCATCAACCAGCTGAGGAGAGAGGGGAGAACTATGGCAGCACTTGCTCTAGGGAAGATTTTGAAATTCCCCCAAAGCTCCAAGTTAAAGAATTGGTCTTCAGGAGAGAGGTACAGCCTGCTGAGGTTCTTAAGTCCCTGGGGAGTGTGTCACTGAGGGGGATAATGAAACCCAGATACCCACTCGTTTTGGATTCCTGTTTGTATCATTCCTTGCCTATCACTAACACCATTACACAATGGGGGAAGCCCAGAATAATGGACTTACCTGCTCATTGAAAACATGAAGCCAAGAGAAGGGTTTTATCTCTTATTGTCTCAGGTGACAGTGAAATGGAAAGAGAAAGAAGAAGAAGCAGGGAAGGAGAAAAGAAAGGAGGAAGGAGTAAAGGAGGGAAGGAAGGAATGAGCATAGATGGAAGGAAGGAGAGACAAAAGGAGGGAGGGAGGGAGAGAGAGAGGAATGGAGAGAGGGAGGGCAGAAACTAAGACTTAGTTCTTCCAAAAAAGAACTGGTGAGGAATTGAACTTTGTGAAGAGTTACAGAGAAGTACTACCATAGAGAAAAACAAAAGAAAATGTAAAAAAAAAAAAATGAGGCAAACAAACAAACAAAAATCAATTCACATGCCTGGATGAATGGAAAACAGATTTGTTCAGAACATCAAACATTTCAGTGGAGATAAGTGAAGAAACTATTTGAAATATCATGAGATTTTCTGTGACTGAATGAGTATATAGAGACATGGACCTCTCTTCTTGTACTATATGTGATGCAATCACAAAAGTGGAGCTTAAAGGCCACTTGTAGGCAAGATTTCAAATAAAAGAAAGAGATACTAATAATCACAATAAAAATTATTGGAAATATGTTTTTCTGAGCCCTGTGTTTAATATAAATCTGCTTCAGTAATATCTACAGGAAATATGTTCACCCTCCTTTCAAACTTGGGTTCTGTTCACTGGCCAGTGCTCAGCATTGAGACAGAACTCCAGGGGGATGGGCAAAGGCCACATCAGTGAAGGTGACCGTGTAATACAAATCAGTCATCAGACACTGTGCAATATTGACCCTGCAAAGTAACTACATGGGTTGAGCATTTTAAATCAAAACTCTAAAACCCAAAATGCTCAAAAATGAAATCTTTCCAGGAAGGGTATGAGTTCATAGTGAAAAAAATCTGTACTTATTTTTAAGTTTCAGTCAAAGGTTGCCTCACTAAAATGCTGTACAAAGTTTCCTTCTAGCTGCGTGTGCAGGGTGCATATAGAACATTGAGGAATCTTGTGTTTACTCATGGTTTGCATCCCCAGATATCTCACAGTGTAAATATTAATACTGCAAAATCTGGGAAAGAAAGTGAATACTTCTTGCCTTTGAAATTTTGGGTAATCAGCCTGTGTTTCATTGTATTCACAAGCAGGGAAACTGAATCTTAGACTATATGATTCATGCCAGACTGGAAGCTGCCCACCACTTCCTTTCATCATATGACCATTCTCTAGGTAAAGACATTCATCTTACCCATGTAGCAATTGATAAAACATATAAAGAAACATTACATTGAATAAACAAAAGAATATACAGAAGGCCTGCAGAAGAATACAGAGAAGCAACTGAGTCACTGGTGGCAACCAAAGCAAATGGAGTTCAGAAGGATTTGCATTGGGGAAAAAGAGTTTAGAGGTAGCACCATTAGTGGGCAAAAATATTATGCAAATCCACTGTGACAAGCAGTGAATGGGGGAAAGACATAGAGGTCTGGAAATGTGCCCATGAACCCTATCCACTCTGTGTGAGGTCACCATTTATATGAATTCCTGGCTAATGTTATAGCAAAGTTTGCCATTTAAATAGGAACAGCTGTTCAGATCCAAGGCACACCAACCAGATATAGCTCTACAGTGCTATATATGAAGCATGTCTGCCCAGAGCAAACTAACAACATTGCCACCTTACACTCAGTCTGTACATCAACCAAGCCAATGAACGTATCCAAAATCTGCAAGGCCCATTGTCCCCATAAGAAGATTTATCTTTGTACATTCATTTACCAATGGGGTAAGAGTTATGATTTTTATGAGATTCATAAAGAGGTTATATTAGCACCTGCACTCTCAACAAATCAAGGTTAGGGACTATGTTACCCAGTCAAGGTGGCATATCTAACAACCACTAACTACCATGAGGCTCTTTCTGGAAGATTTAACTCAAAGCTTGATGTTGAATGGGGCCGCTAAAACATTTCAAGTTCTAAGGTAAAACCAGGAAGCTAATGTTTCCCTCAATGATTACTCCGTTACACTAATAGGGATCCATGCAGAACTGCCATAATCTTGGCCCTTTGGGAACCTTAAACTCTGTATCTGGAAAACTACATTCAAGGACTATCCTCCAGACCAGTTTCATTTCCATCTTCTCTGCAGAGGGACACAGTACTTCTGTCATGTCCCCACTACTTGATCAGGAGGACAGTCTGCATGCCTCCTCACCTGCTCTTTGTTATCACCGACATTCTAGGAAATGGAGGCTACTACGTACTGACATTCTACCATCAGCCCACCCATCTCTCCAATCTACACTTACAGCTGTTAACATCATGGCTTCCTGAAATTCTGTAATGACAACTTCACCACACTACAACAAGCCCCTCCTGCCTGTAGTGCACCCAAAATATTCTTTTAAAAATCTACATGTGATGCTATCTTTAAACTTAAAATACTTGTATTAATTGCTTTTAACACAGGAGGTAAACACCAAAACTAATAGTGTCTTTAGAAGGTGCTAGGTAATGTGGTTACTTCTTTGGGAATGTCATCCTTGTCCTCCCTGAGTGTTTATGCATACTCATCACATGCTTTATCATAAAACAGTTAACCACATCCTAACTGATGAGATTACCTTCACCTTACTCTTCACATTGAAACTAGAACTATTGAATGCGTAGAAAAGAGGTAGGAAGAAAGTCACTAGCAGCCATGGACGGAAGCCAGGGATAAAGCACAGAGCCTTATGGATTTGGGATCCTTTTCTTGGTTCATTTTGTTTCTTGCAGATCAGTTGTACAGCAAAGTAAGCATAGATACATCAAAGGCTGTGTGTTTACATTTTTCTAAGAGTAATTTCAAGTATCATAACCACCACAAAGGTTAACTATTTGAGGTGCTATGTTAGGAATTTTAATCTAGTCACTCAAATTTCTATCAAAATCATAACAGTATTTTGTCCTCTATAAATACATGCAAGCATAATCTGTCAATATTTTAAAAGCATGTTTGAGGCTTGGTGGGAAAAAATAACTGATGAGATCCTAAAGAGAAGTATAACAACTAAAACATTTATTCCTCGGGCCCTTGGCTAGAATACAGACATTTTCTCTGTTCCTTATACATCTTGGGTCGTAGGGTCCTAACCTAAGAAACAGTGTATCAAATGCTGGGAGTTTTACCTGCTTTATTTATAAACATTGCTCGAATGGAATGCCATGGGATGCAATAGTTATTTATAGAATGAGTGAACCCAATAGGCAGTAGCTCTTGTCAAAGCTATGAACTTGGAGTAGCACCTTCAACTTTCACCATGATTTTTACAACTTGAATGCCTGTAATGTGGTCCATATAGCTTCCCCCACTGCACTGTGCCTCTTATGGTTACATCTGTGAATGTTACCAAGCTGAAGGTAATAGATGATAACAAAGATGTAGTATGATGCCGGGCAGTGGTCGCACACGCCTGTAATCCCAGCACTCTGGGAGGCAGAGGCAGGTGGATTTCTGAGTTCGAGGCCAGCCTGGTCTACAGGGTGAGTTCCAGGACAGCCAGGGCTATACAGAGAAACCCTGTCTCAAAAAAAAAAATCCAAAACACCAAAAAAAAAAAAAAAAAGAAAAGAAAGAAAAGAAAAAAAAATGTGTTCTATATCCATGAGAAAGCAAGCATTCAAGTATCAAAGAAAATGAGAACTGTGAATTAGAAAGGCTAGCCAATCACTCAGTCGAATACAGAGCTGGCTCTGATTTCTCACTACATACCAAACAAGCACCTGCTTTTTCTGCCTATGTGTGAAACTAGCTCTGTAAGCCAAATTACCTAATTTACTGGTACTATTTTCTTCTAGTTAAAAGCCTAACTAATTAATCAGGAGTTACATTAAAGGTCCTTTCCTTACCCTGAACTCTTTCATGTCATTCTCCTGTATGCTTCCAAAAAAAGGAACAAAATTAAGTAAACCTTCTCTTTTTTTGGACAACACCCAGAAATCACTTAATAAATTGTTGCTGTTCAGTGGGGTATCTGTAATACAGAAAATCGCATAGTTTCTTATTTAGTTTTAGCACATTTAACCCATTAAACCATTCAGAAGTATACCATTTCTGCTATTCCTAAACTAAAAACTCAATTTGACAGTTTTAATACCTCCTGGATTAGTTCCAAATTAAATTTGAATTGTGTCTCAAAGTGGCCCAAATGATGTCATGGTATTCTTTCTTTTCTTTGGCTGTACCATATCCATGTCTGGGTAACAAACTAAATAGCTTTACTATTTGTAGCAGACCTCTTGGTTGAGAAGGAAGGAAAAATAACAAAGTAACAGAGATGTGGACAGAAGGAAAATGGAGGAGGGAGGGAAAGACCAGGAAGGTGAGGGAAGGAAGGGAAAGGTGAGGGAAAGTGAGTAAAGAAAAATGAGATTAAAAGAGGGGGAGGAAGAAAGAAATCTGAGTTTCATTACTGGTTCCTCTTTAATGGAGCTAAAGTGTTTAGCGTTTTCATTCATCTTTATTCTTGGTGCCCTGGGGAAATGCTTTGATTTGAATTATAGAATGGAGCTAAATGGAGGAACAGTGAAAAAATAGGCTGAAGATTCCAGCACACACCAACACAAGAAGGGAAGTAATGGGGTTTGGAAGACATTCAAGAGGCACTTTTGAGTGTCCAAGACAGAGTTTGCTGTGTTGGAAATATAGCCAGGAACACATAAAGTGTAGACCTGCCTTTGCTGATCTTCTCCACTAGTGGTGATATCGGTGAAGAGTATAGAATAGAGCAAAAGTCAGAGGTTCGAGGGGAGAAAATAATTGGTCTTTCCATAGAGAAGAGGTTCTCAACCAATGGTCTCAATTCCCTGGAACCTTTTCTCAGGGGTTGCCTAAGATCACCAGAAAACACAGATATTTGTATTACAATTCATAACCATAGCAAAATCACAGCTATAAAGTAGCAACACGAATAATTCTATAGTTATGGGTCACCACAACATGAAGAAGTGTATTAAAGGGTTGCAGCATTAGGAAGGCTGAGAAGTACTATGAGAAAGCATGGTGGACTTATGAACATACACAATTAGCAGAGATGAATTTGAGGCACTGAGTTGGAAAACCAAAATGCCTGTTGTTAGTACTAAGAAAGATACAATTAGAAAAACACTAGAAAGAAAGTTGATAGCTTCTATTTGGGGCTATGTAATGTTTGAGGAAACAAAATCCAACTGGAGATATTCAAATGACAATGAAAATCTAAGGTCTCAAGTTTTGAGGGAGGTGATAATCCAGGGAATAAGGATAGAGCAGATATAGAAATATTGACAATTGACCACAAAGAAGGGAGAAAGATATTCATGACACTAACAGAGTTGTTTACAGCTTAAGGTTAAACAAAACAAAATCCTGAATTTCTTGTACTCCATCATTCATGTTAACACTGTAACTGTAGTATTGGTGAAATAGTATGGTAAGGGCAGAAAAGAAATCTATAATGTGGTTCATTCCATCCTCCTAAATTAATGCAAATAAGATGGGTGTGTGACCTACAAGGGAAGAGGTGAGCCAATCTCTCTGCAGAGGTCAGCTATTCAACAGAGACCTCAAAGTTCTGGAATCTCTCAGATCCAAAGCTCCATGTGCCTTTAATTAATAAGGAAGATCACAGTGTTCCAGGCTGAGGTTATTTGGGAGAACGATGTTAGACAGTTGCTGAATACATTCCAAAGAAGAACTCCATGAGGAAAGAGTCCTGGCCCAGACATCGGGTTACTCCTGTAAATCTCATGGGAGGGAGCTTTGCTAGGGTGGAGAAACCATTCATCAGGAGCTTTCTGGCATTTCAGTTTGCTTTCTGGTACTGCGACCAAAAGCAATTTGGGGAGGAAACTGTTTATTTGGCTTACACTTCCAGATCACAGTCCATCATTGAGGGTATGAGGTCAAATGAAAAATCTTGAGCAGAAACACACACACACACACACACACACACACAAGCTAGGATCATTGGCTTAGTAGTGCCCTACCCACAGTAAACTGGGCCCTCCCACATCAATCAGCAATCAAGAGAATTCCCCACAGATATGGCTACAGGCCAGTTTGACCTGGGCATTCTCTCAATTGGGATTCTCTCTCCCAAGATGACTCTTGTTTATGTAAAGTTGACAACATAAAAGGCTACCACTGCTTCCTCAGAACAAACACTATAGGTTGATAGGTATGGAAAAACTAAAATGTGTTCAAATTAAATCCTAAAAAGTGATTCTGTACAGTAATCAATTCTTACCCAGCAAAAATCTCGTGTCATTGTTAGGATGAGATGTGGAAAACTTAAATCATTTGTGAAGAAGGCTACTCACACACATAACAAAACTCTCAGCTTTTAAAGTGTTTGATGAGAAAAAAAAATCCTATTTATGTTCAATTATGCTGAGAATCACAGCCATTAGCTATCAATATAAATAACCATTTTAAAAAGTAGTAGAATGCAGCATGGGCAGAAAATGATAGAAATACAGGGGATTTGAATTAAACATCTTGACATAATCAATGGACAAAGGAAAAAGTATTCACTCAGAAAAACACAAGTAGGAAAATGGCAGTTTCTGTCTCTGAAAGGACATAGTGGTCCCATCATCGTGCAAGGTCAGGGTACATCTGTCCTCCTGTTCAATTATGAGTAGAAAGCTGTTCAAAGGCAGCAAATAAAAGCCATGCAATAAGAGTTTTGAAGAGGTTTAGATTTTATGTTAAGAAAAATGAGATCAAGGAATACATAATCCTACCGCGTGTATGCTAAAGCACAGTGCTTACTCCTCATGACTACAAAGGCAGAGAGAGCCAACTCATTATTTACCAAGTACTTTTAGAGAACTTGCCACATGTTAGATCTGTGATATAAAAGTAAAATAAAGCCAGATATGGTTCCTATCTTTCTGACTCTTACAGTTCAGCAAGGAACGAATAACAGATCAAACACACATGTAAACATAAAGAATATCGACAAAACAGGGAGAAAGGAAAGCTTCCTGGAGGGAACCTCCCTTGTTAGGAGCCGGGAAATGACGTTCTTCTAGAAGTCACACATAAAGGCACACACATGAACTTCATACAGAGAGAATCATTTCAAGTGTCACAGAAGGAAGTAGAGACAGTGAACATTACATTGAAAAGAGTCCAGTGGCTAGGGGCTGATTGCTTTATAAAGAAAAACAACTCACCTGAATAAAATCTTCTGGATAAACAGAAAGCTCAACCATGACATTCCCATATCTTACAAACAGCAGATCCAAGTAATCCCTAAGAAAGCCTGTGGGTAGAATTTTTAAATGAACAGCTACACAAAAACTTGTAGTTATCTTCATGCCAAGGAACCCATGACATTTACACACACATACACACACACACACACACACACACACATACACACATGTACACACATCTAGACACACAAACAGATATGTATACATGTGACATGAATATACATATATATGCAATATAGTACACATGTAATATGCAATAAAACAAGGGGCCAAGTATCGTGTCTCAGGGCACCATATAAACTTCAGACTCCTCCAGAATGAACAATCTAGTATCTCAATAAAAGCAATGACATGCAGAGATGAAAATGGAACCTATAACCTGCTGAAAGTCAGATATTTACCTCACTAACCACAGTGTGTGCACTTTCCTTCCTTCCTTCCTACTCAATCATATTATAGAAATAGGCAAAGTCTATTTGTATGTATACCAAGGCAATACTTGATTAATAAATGGTTGTTAGTTGTAGATATAACAGCAATGTTACAATTCTCTGAGAGGTTTCGCCTTTGGGGAATGTGCAATAGAACACATGGAGATAACATCATACACACAATGGGTTTACTTCAATATAATTCTTAACATGAGCAGTGGTTGGAGATGAGGATGGATAAACGAATTAACCTGTAGGAAATAGTGGAAATAGAAAACTGCCATACCAAGTTTTTTCTGCCACACCATCATTTTCTGCTTTCCTCTTGAATAGCATTGAATGTATTTGTTACTGTGGCTGTTTTCCATTGCACAGACTCCATCAGAACATTCAAATTTAAACTAGAGTCTAGATGTATATACCTTGGCCTTGGACCACAATGGGGCACCAAGTCTTTGTAAAGACTGAAATTACCATTAGCTTGTCTTCAGGCATCATTCACATGATGCATGAAGACAGATTGTCTTACCTGTGCATTTCTGAGTGTTGCATTTGGGGTTGTCTATAGCTTTTCACCAATTCAATTACTGGCTTGATATTTGGCTAACTGATACATATATAGCATCCCACAATGGCACGAGCCTGGGAGAGACTGAAGAGAGTTGTTTTGTTTCGGCTCACATCCTCACAAAGGCAGACACCGAAGCGGCCATGATGTCACACAAGGAAGTGCTTGTGTTTTCCCATCGAGGTATCCCCAGAACAAAATGTTTGATGTGTAATGGATGTTTGGGAAGCCTTTGTTCTTCGTACATAATAAATGCTATATTGGTTGGTTAAGAAAATCAGCAGTAAGTTTAGTTTGCCATCCCTGCCTTCTGTAGACACAAGTAGACAATCAAATACATCTTGTTCCATCAAAGCTGGACCACAACACCGGGCACTTTCTCGCTGCTTTTACCGGAGCTGTGTGCAAATTGAACTTGACATCATTTTCTTCTGTTGTTAACTGTGTGTTCCTTGAGTGCTCTTAGGTGCTGAATCTGGGACTCAAACAAAAAGGGAGAGAAAACGAACTTATCTAGATCCAGTCAAAATGGTGCCTAGTTTCTAGAATAAAGCAAAACTCCCACGCTGTGGATTTTGGAGTGACAACCCACGCAGTAAGTAAAGAACATGTTCATGCTTAACCATGAGGGAGCTCCAAGATCAAAGGCTCTCTTTGAGTTGCTTTTGTATTTCTGAAGGTAAGCTATTTAAAGCATCGCTGTCTTCTATTTTATTTTAAGTGAAAAACAATTCTATCCAAATAACTTATATAGGCTGGTGTTGAGGTAAGGGTCTGTAAGAAGAGGAAGGAGCCATTGTCCAAGTTGAGGCCTCTTGCCCTCTGAGAGTCAAAAATCCCAACACAATCCTTGAAATTTGCCTACATACAGACATTGATTTTATAGAGACATATTTCCAACATGAATATTAAAATAGCATTTTCTATGAATCTCATAAGCAAGCTAATTATAAGTAAATATTAATTTCATTTGTAGAAGAACTATCTAAACAGCCACGCAACCTTTGTGACCAATGATTTTGTCTTATCCACAGACACATCAGGTTCTGCTATAGGACATGATTTATAACACACATACACACACACACACACAGAGAGAGAGAGAGAGAGAGAGAGAGAGAGAGAGCCTTTGGGGCAACATCAGAAGTGTTATGTGTGAGTTCTAAGATATTTAACCTTCTTTTTTTTTCTTTTTTTTTATTCGATATAATTTATTTACATTTCAAATGATTTCCCCTTTTCTAGCCCCCCACTCCCCGAAAGTCCCTTAAGTCCCCTTCTCTTTCCCTGTCCTCCCACCCACCCCTTCCCACTTCCCTGTTCTGGTTTTGCCGAATACTGTTTCACTGAGTCTCTCCAGAACCAGGGGCCAGTCCTCTTTCTCCTTGTACCTCATTTGATGTGTGGAACCTTGATACTCTCTTGAAAAGCCTACAAACATCTTATGCCAATGCTCAAAACTGTGTTGAAATCTCTTTTTAATAAATGTCAATTCTGCTTCCTACTGGTTTGTCCTATTTTGTGTGTGTGTGTGTGTGTGTGGTGAAGTCAAGAATCCCAACTATGCTTAAATAGAGATTTCTTAGAACTCCTGCTGCTACACAACCATACTGAGGAACTTTGTCTCTAGCACCTCCCCACTGCTGCAGTCTCAGTATTTACTCCTAAAACAATTGAGTAAGGTATAAATGGGCACCAGAGCACAAAAGAAAAACAGATAATACCAGATAGTTCCAGCATCCAGCACAAACTCAGAGCAAATTTTCTTGCCCGTGAAGCCGGTTCCTGGGAGATCATTGTTTCCCTCTGCATTGAATCCCAGGCGTGTTTGGACTTAGGACTGGCTCTTCAACTTAATATGAGCAATTTCAAAGACATCTGATTTCCATACTTCCCATCATAAAGTTGAGAACTTAATGAAATGCACCTGACAAGACTGATATGAAATTTCAAAACCCTCTGGAGTCATGAGGAAACTGGGTTTGCTTTTGTTCAATTTCAAATCCATTGAAGACCAAAAACACATCTAAGTGCAGAGTCCCTCACAACCTAATCTCACCAAAGTTCGGTATTTCCTCCCAAAGGGAGCTTAGGAAAGCCGGTGAGGGGATTCAACCGCAGTTACACTGTTGAAATAAATGAGCTTAACTGAGCAAACTCATTGCGGTGTGCGCTTCAGTGGACAGCCTGAGCCCTTGCCTGCCAGTCCTAGCTGAACAGTGGTCGCTTTGAAACCTCTGCTGGCATCTGTACCCTCAGCTGATTTGACCAATATGTCTGGGAAAATGGCAAGATTTTCTCAAAGTCCATGAAGTATAAACACAGAGAGGTCCCCGTGCAGGAAGACACCCGAGAGCACTCAACGTGTTTGGGAAAACCCTCTGTCAGGATTCATTTTCCATTTAACTTCATTTACTGATCAAAATAAGAGTTGCTTGTGTCATAATTGAAAGAGCGCAAGCGGCCGCAGGGCGCTGTTCTTTCTGGGCTCAGAAGGGACTGTCTTTTATAAATATGTAAACTTATCACAGGAAATAAATGAACATTATGTGCAGCCGATGTGAATTAGCTCACTGGGGACAGGAACTTAATGAGCACGAGCCAGAGAGGAGAATAAACAAACTGGGTCCCTGCAGGGTTGGGTGTCTGGGTTCCTACAAGGCCTCCACCAGGGGGCTGTCTGCACCAAACAGGGGAGGTAGAAGCTCTCCTGGGTGAGGGAATTTCTTCACTGTGTAGTACTTTGAGGACAGCACAACACTCTCTACAGATCCCACGACGTCTGAGATAACAAGAATCTACCTTTGTAGCAGTGGTTACGCTCGCCTGAAGAAAATGAGAGCATAAGGCACACTGAACGAGGCGCAGGCTGTTACACGCCGCTCAAAAACCCTCTCTGGCTTTGTAGAGCATCACTCTGTTCTGGCTCTCACCAGCTCTGCCCTCATTTTCTGTCTACCTTCATGGCCTTTCTCTGCAGCCCATGGCCTCTAGCAATCAAACACCAGTTTGCTGGACAGCCTTGTCATGAGCCGACAGTGAACCACTTAGCTTAGTGGCGTCCGTGCAGCCTTAGAGCAAAGGGTCACGAGTGGAAAGAAAACTGAGAGTGAGGTCCCAGCTTGGCGTGTCATTTCAAGCCTAGGCCAAAGAGCTACTGATCCCAGGTCTTGGGCTCCTCGGCTGTGGCATGAAGAACATGTAGTAAGAGACCTCTAGGTTTGTTTTCAATTCAAATAAAATTCTAATTCCACCTAAGTATTCAGGGACTCCTTAGGGCTGGCCAATGCCCCTGTTCTCAACCCGAGAGGAATATTAACAACAGCTTTATATTTTGCTATCTTTCCCTACAATTACATAACTTATCCATATGAACATAAAGGAATAGAAAGGAGGCATACAGATGACTATAAAGTCACTCTTAAGTGGTATTCTTCTTCTAAGCACATTATCTCCTTCTGTGTACTCCAAGGGGCTGGCTGAAATCTTTGTGTTTACTGCTGAATCCATTCTGAAATTCATGTTTCTTTTTTAAGGCATTTTTTATTAGATATATTCTTTATATTTCAAATGTTGTCTCCTTTCTTGGTTCCCCCCTCCACCCCCAATGAAGCTCAAGAAGAAGGGAGAACAAAGTATGGATACTCTGGTCCTTCTTAGAAGGGGGAACAAAATAGCCACAAGAGGAGATACAGAGACAAAGTGTGGGACAGAGACTGAGGGAAAGACCATCCAGAGACTGCCCTACCTGGAGATCCATCCCATATACAGCTACAAAGCCCAGACACTACTGTGGATGCCAACAAGTGCTTGCTGACAGGAGCCTGATACAGCTGTCACCTAGGAGGCCCTGCCAGTGCATGACAAATACAGAGGGGGACACTCTCAGCCAACCATTGAACTGAACACAAGGTCCCCAGAGGAGGAGTTAGAAAAAGGACCCAAAGAGTGAAGGGGTTTGCAGCACCATAGGAGGAACAACAATTTGAACCACCCAGTACCCCCAGAGCTCTTAAGGAAAAAACTACCAACCAAAGAAATTCATGTTTCTAAAAAATTTTATATTTGTTCAGAGAGAGAGAGAGAGAGAGAGAGAGAGAGAGAGAGAGAGAGAGAACACCACAGCATACACATAGAAATCATAGACAACTTGTGGGAGTTGGTTCTCCTGTTCCACCTCTACATTCTGAAGTCCTGGAATTAAACTCAGGGCATTGAACTTGGCAGCAAAATATTTTACCTGCTGAGACATGTGGCTAGCCCATAAAGTCTGTATTTGAATAAATGACAACTAATTATATATTTTATTTCAATGACAAGTATTCATTCTTTTATCTTGAAATAGAGTCTCCTACAGGTCATACTAACCTGAACTCACTTTGTATCCAGAGCTGACTTTGAAGTCTGATTCCTCTACCTTGACCCTCTGAATTCTGTGACTATGCTGTATATTATGACACCTAGTTTTGATGACAGGCTTTTTTTAATTGTGTAAATTTTAAGAAAGAAACCCAGAGCTATAATAGCCATATAAGAAGAACTGGGCTTCTATCCCTCCCACCACCTGTCCTTATTGCTGGGGCAGACTCTTGGTGGATCTGCTGCAGTGAAGGCACAATCTCCTGATCCACCCTAGAGAACCCACTGCACTCAGAACAGTTGGTAAGAACTCCCTCCTGCCTCTGGAGTCCCAGAGCTGCTGCTGGAGGCCCTGACTCAATATCCAGCAACCACCAAAATGGCTGCCCTTCCCTTTCGTTCTTTCCACCACTTCTGCTGCCATTCCCTCTACAGTAATCTGGAAAGGCCTGAGAGCACAGGTAGGACCACCCCAGCTGCTCAGAGGAACCTGTCCAGAACCCTCAGGCAGGAACTTTCCAGTTTCTGTCTCCAGCTGGGGATCATCCTTTGCCACAGAGCACCATATCCATGTGGCACAGGGAGATAGCTAACCTCCCAGGACTGTGGAGAGTCCTGAGAGTGCAGAGCTGATCCTGGGCCCCAGAGGTACATACACAAATACCACCACAAGAGAGCTGATCTCCCAGGAGTACCTACATACCTGTGTGCACAGAGAGAACAGGAATCCCAGAGGTACAGATACACAGGCTTACAGGACAGATAAACCACAGTCTGAGACGGCAAGAACAGCTAACACCAGAGAAAACCAAATGGTGAAAGACAAAGGCAAGAACATTACCAATAGAAACCAAGGCAGCAGGACACTATCTGAACCCAGTTCTCCCACAACAGCAAGTCCTGGAGACTGCCGCACACTGGAAAAGCAAGAACTAGTTCACATCTCATGATGCTGATAGAGGACTTCAAGAAGGACATAAATAACTACCTTAAAGAAATACAGGAGAACATGGGACAACAGTTAGAAGCCCTTAAATTGGAAACACAAAAATCCCTTATAGAGACACAGGAAAACATGGGTCAACAGGTAGAAGCCCTTAAAGAGGAAATACAAAAATTCCTTAAAGAATTACAGGAAAACACAAACAAACAAGTGAAGGAACTGAACAAAACTATCCAGGATCTAAAAATGGAAGTAGAAACAATGAAGAAATCACAAAGGAAGACAATACTGGAGATAGAAAACCTTGGAAAGAAATCAGGAGTCATAGATGCAAGCATCAACAATAGAATACAAGAGATAGAAGAAATTATTTCAGGTGCTGAAGATACCATAGAAAACATTGACTCAACAGTCAAAGAAAATGCAAAATGTAAAAAGCTTGTAACCCAAAAAATCCAGAAAATCCAGGACACAATGAGAAGACCAAATCTAAGGATTATAGGTATAGAATAGACGAAGATTTACAACTTAAAGGGCCAGTAAATATCTTCAACAAAATTATAGAAGAAAACTTCCCTAACCTAAAGAAAGAGATGCCCATGAACATAAAGAAGCCTACAGAACTGGACCAGAACAGAAATTCCACCTGTCACATAATTATCAAAACACCAAATGCACTAAAGAAAGAAAGAAAAGCAGTAAGGGGAAAAGGTCAAGTAACCTATAAAGACAGACCTATCAGAATTACACCAGACTTCTCACCAGAAACTATGAAAGCCAGAAGATCCTAGACAGATGTCATATAGACCCTAAGAGAATATAAATGTCAGCCCAGGCTACTATACCCAGCAAAACTTTCAAATACCTTAGATGAAGAAAACAAGATATTTCATGACAAAACCAAATTTACACAATATCTTTCCACAAATCTAGCCCAACAAAGGATAATGGGTGGAAAATACCAACACAAGGAAGGAAACTACGCCATAGAAAAAGCAATAAAGTAATCTGTTGGGAACCAGAGAGTTTGGCTCAACGCCCCCAGCTGAGCTGTTTGCACAAGTTTCTTGAGAGCAAAACATCCCCTGGCTTAGTTTGATTCCTGCCTTCCTGCCCGGTGTGGTATGGACTTCCCAGGTGCCTGACCTAAAACTATAATTGATTTTTCCTGTTCCCTTCCCTGGCCTCTAGTATATATATTGCTGATCTCTCAGTAAAGCTTTGGCATTCTCCTTGCAGAATGACCCGTGTCTGTGTTTTTTGTTAATTCCCCAGGCCTACACCTGACACTCGGTACTGTGGCAGCGCGGGCGCTGTCAAATGGAGGTCCCACCGAGATCCGGAAAGAGAGGAGCACCTGACGGGATTGTTCCAAGGAAAGCTGGCCGGCGAAAGGAAGAGGAACGTATTGGGGAATATATGTTGCAAGAAACAAAGTAAAGGTGAGTACAGGACGGCGCCATGGGCATAACAAGTTCCACCTTAAAATTGGTGGATCAACTGGTGGTTCTGCTTAGGTAACAGGTATTGGGTTCAAGGTTAAAACAGCTAGGGTGTGACAGCAAATTGGGATGATGAATTTTATTAGGCAAATTGTCAGCAGTCTAAAACCGCATCAGGCAAGAGGAATGTGGCATAAAATAAAATAAAATAAAAAGAGTAAAAGACAAAAAACAGATTTTAGAAACATGGCAGAGAGATAAAGAGAGAAAGAAAATGGATTCAAAACTCTCTTAGGGACAAGGGGAAACATGGAGACGTCCTGTTTCCTCTATGGACCCTACTGGAGATATTATTAGTACTGGTTACAACTGCTCTTCCCTCTCTCTATATTGTCTTTGGTGCACCAATTTGTCCACATGTGTCTGTCCTTGGTTTTTTGTTTCAATGATTGTCATATGTCTCATCTTGAAAAGAAAAAAATGGTAAAAACTTTATTTCATGTTGAAAAGAAAAATTGGTAAAAACTTTATCTACTGGAGGTCAATCTCTTGATCCAATTTCAATTTACACAGCAGAGGCTGATTTAAGCTGCCCTGCATTTAGCTAGGAGTCAAGCACAGCTAGAGAAAAGCTGCTTTTAAAAGGGCCAGCAGCTTCTCAAGTTTTAGGGCAAGTAAGCTGATGGTTATTTCTCCTATTGGGTACAAAGTGCTTTTTCTCTTGAAATTGCAGCTAGAAAAAAAAGTTTGGTTTAAATTTATAAGATTCATGTAGTTACTTCATTTTTGTTTCTGATTGGTCTTAAAGGTATAAATATGTTTTGCATGTCTTGACTATAGAGTATTGGCTTATAAGGAAAGTATTGGGCATGATTAAAGATTATTACATTGGTAACAAAAAGTTAGTTTAAAACTAGTAACTCGGGGTTGGAGTTATATTAAACAACAACACATGGCATGACCCAACCCAGGAAAAACAGGCCTCTAAGATACTTCTAAATTGGCATAATATTTTATGTAATTCTTAGAAATTAAAACTTATAAGGGATAAGATTGAAAATAATGTCTTTTTAATAAGTTGTACTGTCATGCATTCAAACATAAGAACTTCAGACAAACTTTATGATTTCAAGAATGATAAACGTTAAAAACAGCTGTGGCCGGTATAGGACTGTTGCCACTTTTTCAAGCTTTGTTGTAGAACAAACAGTGGTAGAAGCAAAATTCCAAGTTAAAACAGATTTGCAAAGGACATTTCAGAAAGAGGGGCCAGAAAGCGTTCCTGTGACTGCCTTCACTCTATGGAGATTAGTCAGGGATGCTCTCTTGAATACCAATGCTAAGGTTAAGGATCAGATGTTAGAGATTAAAAGAACTTTCGGAGTAGCACAAGATGATGCCTCACAGGAGTCTTTGAAAGCATCCTAATCAGAGAGTGAGACAGAATTATCTGAGGAGGAGGAGATTTTAGAAAAAGAGAGGAATTGAAATTAAAATTAAAGAAATGTAAAGAGCAAAGAGTGTCCGCTTCCCGACCACCTAGTTAAAATCCTTTCTTTAAAGAAGAGGGGGCTTCTGTTCCTCCAGCATATGAACCTTATCAGGCCTTGATTGAACAGAGTAATATTACCTAACATCTTATATTAGAGAATAGTTTATGCTAGATAGACCTTCATTTCTTGACTCCTGTCTTGTGCTTTGCCTTAAATTCTAAATTCCTTGAATACTAAACCATGTGTTTTAGTCCCATTCTTCTGTAGTTTAAAAAGTCTCTAATGAACAGAAAGAAGACAAGGAGAAATTGAATTGTTCTAGCAGATTGTGTGTACTGACAAACTACTGAGAGTATGAAGATACTGCTGTAGTTGAAGAGTTCCTGGAATTGTGTCTATGCCTCTAAATAATGAAGGGAGATTCCCTGTCATCTTGTATTACCATCAGAGAGACTTTGGCATTATTGCCACCCCTGATTAAAAAAGGTCTGGGACTATGGCACTGGGGTTTTTGGCTTGTGGAGCTGCCACATTGGGATTGTTCCTGCTAAACTGTATGCACAAACAACAAAACCAGTCCAGAGCAGTAATTGAGTGCTTAGGCACAGGATAATGCATCTGCTCAAATTTGGCTCAGCCTATAACGAAAATAGTTAGTCTATGATGGGCAACTCCTTTGCAGTCCACACCAACCTAAGACAAGGACTCTGGGACTGGCAGAGATTCCCAGAGACGGGTAATGGGAGTTGGATGGAAGGTGTCCTTAGACAGACACTATTCATTCTTAAAAAAAAAATAAAAAAGGGTGAGTTGTTGAAACCAGAGAGCTTGGCTCAACACCCCCAGCTGAGCTGTTTGCACAGGTTTCTTGACAGCAAAACATCCTGTGGCTTAGCTTGATTCCTGCCTTCCTGCCCAGTGTGGTACAGACTTCCCAGGTGCCTGACCTAAGACTATAATTGATTTTTCCTGTTCCCTTCCCTGGCCTCTAATATATATATTGCTGATCTCTCAGTAAAGCTTTGGCATTCTCCTTGCAGAATGACCTATATCTGTGTTTTTTGTTAATCCCCCAGGCCTATACCTGATACTCGGTACTGTGGCAGCACGGGCACTGTCAGTAATCTTTCAACAAACCCAAAAGAAGATAGCCATACCAACAGAACTCCACATTTAACAACAAAAATAACAGGAAATAACAATCACTTTTTCTTAATGTCTCTTAACATTGATGGACTCAATACCCAAATAAAATTACATAGACTAACAGATTGGATATGTAAACAGGACCCAACATTTTACTGCATACAAGAAACCCACCTCAGTGACAAAGACAGTCACTACCTCAGAGTCAAAGGTTGGAAAACAATTTTCCAAGCAAATGTTCCCAAGAAACAAGCTGGAATGGCCATTCTTCATCAGATAAAATCGACTTTCAACCAAAAGTTGTCACAAAAGATAAAAAGGGGCACTTCATACTAGTCAAAGGAAAAGTCTACCAAGATGAGCTCTCAATTCTGAACTCCCATGCTCCAAATGCAAGGGCACCTACTTCATAAAAGAAACTTTACTGAAGTTCAAAGCACACATTGCATCCCACACAATAATAGTGGAGACTTCAACGCCCCACTCTCAGCAATGGACAAATCATGGAAACAGAAACTAAGCAAAGACACAGTGAAACTAACAGAAGTTATGAACCAAATGGATCTAACTGGTATTTATAGAACAGTTCATCCTAAAGCAAAAAGACATACCTTCTTCTCAGCACCTCATGGTACCATCTCCAAAACTGACTATATAATTGGTCACAAAATAGGCATCAACAGATAGAGGAATATTGAAATAATTCCATGCACCATATCAGATCACCATGGTCTAAGACTGGTCTTAAGTCCCAACAAAAACAATGGAAACACACATATAAATGGGACTTCATAAAATTGCAAAGCTTCTGTAAGGCAAAAGACACTGTCAGTAGGACAAAATGGCAACCAACAGATTGGGAAAAGACCTTTACCAATATCCTATATGCCAGAGAGGGCTAATATCCAATGTATACAAAGAACTCCAGAAGTTAGACTCTAGAGAGTCAAATAACTATTTAAAAAATGAGATACAGAGCTAAACAGAGAATTCTCAAATGAGAAAACTCAAATGGCTGAGAAGCACCTAAAGAAATGTTCAGCATCATTAGTTATCAGGGAAATGCAAATCAAAACAACATTGAGATTCCACCTCATACAGGTCAGAATGGTTAAGATGAAAAACTCAGGGGACATCAAATGCTGTCAAGGATATGGAGAAAGAGGAGCACTTCTCTGCTGCTGGTGAAATTGCAAGCTGGTACAACCACTCTGGAAATCAGTTTGGTGGTTCCTCAGAAAATTAGACATAGTACTACCTAAGAATCCAGCTATACCACTCCTGGGCATATACCCAGAAGATGCTCCTATATGTAATAAGAACACATGCTCCACTATGCTCATAGCAGCTTTATTCATAGTAGCCAGAAGCTGGAAAGAACACAGACGTCCTTCAGCAGAGGAATGGATACAGAAAATGTGGTATATTTACACAATAGAGTACTTACTCAGCTATTAAAAATAATGAATTCACAAAATTCTTAGGCTAATGGATGGAACTAGAAAGTGTCATCCTAAGTGAGGTAAACCAATCACAAAAGAACACATATGGTATGCACCCACTGATAAGTGGGTATTAACCCAAAAGCTCAGAATAAATGAGATCAAACTCACAGACCACATGAAGCTCAAGAAGGAAGACCAAAGTGTGGGTGCTTCGGTTTTTCTGAGAAAGGGAACAAAATACTCACAGGAGAAATTATGGAGACAAAGTGTGGTGCAGAGACTGAAGGAAAGGCCACCCAGAGACTGTCCTACCTAGGGATTTATCCTAAATATAGTCACCAAACCCACACACTATTGTAGATATCTAGAAGTGCTTGCTGAAAGGAGCCTGTTATAGCTTTATCCCGAGGGACCCTGTCAGATCCTTACAGATACAGAGGCAGATGCTAGGAGCCAAGCATTGGACTGAGTGTGGGGTCCCCAATGGAGGAGTTTGAGGGAAGACTGGAGGAGCTGAAGGGGATTGCAGACCCATGGGAAGAACTACAATGCTGATGTCAGGCCATTCCGACACCCTAGGGATCCCAGGGACTAAACAATCAACCAAAGGGTATACATGGTTCCAGCTGCAATTGTGGCAGAGGCATCCCTTGCTGGGCATGGGTGGGAGGAGAGGTCCTTGGTCATATGAAGGCTTGATAGATGCTCCAGCATGGGGAAATGGAGAGGGGGAGTAGGGTGGGCAGAGGGACATCTTCTTGGAGACAGGGAGTGGAAGGATGGGTTGGGGGTTTTCTGAGAGGAGGGAAACCGGGAAAGGATATAACATTTGAAATGTAAATGAAGAATATATTCAATAAAAAATTTTAAAAGAATAAAAACAATAAAAAGAAGAACTAGAAAAAATTGTATGAAAATTTAGAGGCAATACTGTATTATTTTCTAAGGTACATTATGAGTAGGAATTCTCTAGAAGTAATGCCTTAGTAATGCAGAGTGGTGAAATTTTTTTTCAGAGTGGTGAAATTTAACATGCCATTATCACATAGCAAAGAATGGCTTCAAAAGTCTACTTACATGGACATTTATTGACAGAACTGACTCAATGTTATACAACACCTTCTGTAGTCTTCAATCTGATTAAGTCCACACAGAACTGTTGCATGAGTCACTTTCCAGCTAGATACAGAAGCATTCATTAAAAAGGATACACAGCCAATTCAATTTAATAATGGGAAAAATTAATGTTTAAATAAGCAAGGGAATATTTATAATTGATAATTGATGGGTATGATTGTCAATCTTCACTGCTAACTTGGCCAGATTTGCAATAACTGAGGATCTTCAGATGTATTACAAAGGCTGTCTGTAAGAGTGTTTCAGGGGGATTGAGGGGACCCCAGAATGAAGGCAGCAAACATCCCATAATGTACAGAATTGGATGGAATAAAAGAAGAAAAGCATGAGAGCATGCTTGTCCATCATCACCCTCTGCCTCTGTCTCCCTGACACGTGAGCAGGTTGCCATGGGGCTCCTTTCCCCAAGGCCTTCTTCACTGTGGTAGACCGTGTCCCACAACCATTATCCCAAATACCTCTTTCTTTGTCTAAGCTGATTCTTGACAAATGTTTAGTCACAGCAAAGAGAAAAGTAATTAGCCCAATTCAATGCATTCCTATGACTAATGTATGCATTTATCCCACTTGCATTTTGTATATATTATGAGGGGCAGAACATGAGTTCTATTTCACTACCCCCTCCATGACAGAAGAAGGAATAAAACACAATGGACAATTCTTCCCAGGGAGGTGTTTAAGAACTGCGTCAGATAACCTGACCTAATGACTCAGGTTCAGGGATAGTGACAAGGTTTCTAATTAAAGGTCACAGAAGTCACAATGAAGAACTAAGGGCATACATGTTCCAAGAGGTCATTCTCTGTCTCCAAATGTCATATGGACAATTATACAAAGGTCTTCAGGTATATCAGGACAGGAAAAACAAGGGACCCCCCCCCCAAGTAGTGTGTATTTTCATAGGGAACCCTGAGGCCCCTTGCCCTTCCTCAAACAGACAGACAGGGACTAATGCACAGGAAAGATTTCTAGGCTCTCCTCAGTATAGAACCAGTGGTTCTTAGACTACGTAGTGAGAACTGAGCCTTAAATTCAACACAGCACACTGCAGTGGAAATTTCTGGTTGTGTCATGTGATACAGATGCACATAATGCTGAAGGCAAAATCTGTGAGAGGATATGTGATGTTTGGAAAGAGTCTAAATACGACTCAACAGACAGTTGCTAAGCACCTTCATAGCTAGCTTTGCAATGCTTCCTTTGTCTCCCATCATGCAGATTTGGCAGACACTTGGTGGTTTCTTCTGGATAGTGCTACCATTGCTGATTTGTGTTTGGTCACACTTTCGAACTGGACTGTTATTATCCTGACACTACTGAACTGGACTGCTGCTACTCTGACAGAGATTGGGATTGTCCTAAGGAACTATTTCTAAACAGGCCCACATTCTCTTGGGTTTTTTGTTTTGTTTTTGTTTGTTTGTTTTGTTTTGTTTTGTTTTAATCTCCTTCCTAGGATAATCTGATGAGTGGATTTAGAACCACCACAATTCACAAAAGATGCTTTCTACACAATACCAACTTGTATAAACCCACAATTAAGCTGAGAATGTCATTTCCTTTCAGTACCCTCAACAATTACTAAGATCATAAAGCAGTGTCCTACTCCTGTCAGTAGACAGACAACAGGAAGTAAGTCATAAAAGCACTGCTCGGTGCAGTACCCTCCCCCTAAGTCCCCTCCCCCCAACCCCTCCCCCTGGCCTCTGGCAAGAGAAAATATGATAAAAATGTAAGACTCCAATGTTCCTTTTGGTTTTCAAATTCCCCTGGCATCAAGCATAGAAGTGACATCTTTCATTAACTTGTTGTGTTTGCAGGACAGTGGTTTGTTTTTCCCATTTTTTTATTTATTTATATTTGCTTTATATTTTACATTTCAAATGTTAACCCCTTTCCACATTACCCCTCCAAAAACCCCCATCCCATCCCCCCAACCCATCCCCCTCCCCCTGCTAAGCCCCCACCCCCCACTCCTCCAACCCACCCCCCACATTTTCCTAAATTGCATTCCCCTATTCTGGGGAATTGAGCCTTCACAGAACCAATGGCCTTCCTCTCATTGACATCTGAAATGGCCATCTTCTGCTACATATGTAGCTGGAGCTGTGGGTCCCGGGTTGGTGGTTTAGTCCCTGGGAGCTCTAGGGGTACTGGTTGGTACATCTTATTGTTCCTCCTGCAGAGCTGCAAACATTCAATTGTTCTATTTACTCCCTTACTTTTAGGCAGTGGTCTATAAGGAGCAGGACATGTCAAAGCGTTTGAGAATTCTTATTAAATCAGGTTTTGAAAAACCCAAGCCTACAGCATACTCATCTGTTCCTCCGAGAATGTTCTATGGAGTCCCCTATCTACCGCTTACATAGGAGCCACGCACAGACACATACCTTGCGTCAAGGGCACATCAGCACAGGACAGTCTCAATCCTGTACCTTTAGCTGCATCTTAGATTAAATTCATCTGTCAAACAGCTGCTCTGGTTGCCTCTCCTACTTCCTGTTCCTAATGAAACCCTGCAGCCCTCACCCTGGCAGCAGATGATGCAACTTCTTTTGTCCTGTGCAAATGAACATTCTTGGGACAGCTTTCTGCACTTCAAATGTATTAAGATTACTGTGTGTCTCCATGTCTGTTCTAGACCCTGGCCACATGGCTTTAGGCCACTACTGTAGACCAGGGTGGGAATGACTTCAGTAAGACCACAACCACCTGTTTTGTTTTGTTTTGTTTTGTTTTGTTTTCTCTAACAGCTGTAAAGACAGTACTATACTTTGCCTCTCAAAAGCCTCCAGGGGTTCTTAGTTTGGCTGTAGACCAACTGTTTTCTCTAAATACAGAGAAGAAAACCCAACCTCTCACTCTATGCTGTTCATGGTGTCTGAATAGAACCAGAAGGTACAGCTGAGGTGTCCCATTGTGCAAATGACATGCTTCTATATCCTTACAGTAGCTAGCATTTAAAAAAATGCTTATAGTATTTTGTCAAACTTGTTATAAGCCATGTTTTTAGTGCATACTCAATATGCTCTAGTATTTCTAAGGCTGTAAACACAGCCATAGTATATAACAGCTCTTCCTATAGAGTGATTTAATCCAAACCCAGTATTTATTTTCCAAATAATTTTTAGGCCCGCCTTTACACATCTTGCATGCAAGTTGTCTGGGGTCTTATGGCAGAGTAAGTATAGAATGAGGTAAAAATTAGAATATGAAAGAAATTATTGGGTACATAAAAAAAAAAGCTAGAAATCTCTCTCCACTAAGGGTGACACAGAAGAGACCAAGTTGAAAGAAGGGTGTAGTAAGCAAATTACCTACTAAGGACCATTGCTCCATGACTGACCTATGTCCTCCCTTGAAAGTGTTTCATTTCTAATCAACTATTTCTCTCTCTAAATTTGTCTATGGTCAGTTTTTTGTTTAAGAACACAAACACCTGGAAATCCCAGAGATGTCCACTAGAACTAAGGTGGGCATCTGAAAAAATCCACAGACAAGGTTCAGGTGCCAAGGGAAGTTGAAAGTTCCTTTGTAAAGTTTAAAGAAGAGAAAAATACTCCCATCTATCTTTTAAAGTCCATTGGCCTTACATTTTAAGCATGAGAGTTTTTATCTGAGGATACAAACTCTCTGAGGTGTTGTGTGGGAGAAGAACTAAACTTTTTTATTCTTTTGTCTTCAAATGGCATTCTAAGGAGAGGAATGACTAGAAAGATGAGACTTCTCTTCCATTTCTATCATTGCATGGTTTTCATGGGGCTGCCATCTTTTTTTTTAGTTACAAGTTTTCTCTATTCTATCCTAAGAACACCCATATAATACTCTTTTTATGTACGCTGACTACTCTTAGGAATACTGCTGCCACTTAACAAAGAAGGATAGAGAAGTGAAGTAACACACTTAGGACTACCAAGCTGAGGACCACTGAGCTGGATTTGAAGCTATGTCCAGCCCCAGAGATTATGACTTTAACCAATCCACAAGATACTCATGAGACCTGACTGTCACTCTACACAAAGGCACAAGAATTTTCTGGAGGTGAGAGACAAAGAGGTATAGAATTAGTAAAACTAAATAATCCCAAGAAAAGCAGGCACCTCAGTCCCATCTACAAAATCCATAGTCAACAGTAATGATGCAACCCTGATTCAGAAGGTGATTTATCTGGGGCATTCACGAAGACTGTCAGGAATTTCTAGGTACTTATAATACCATATAGCATTTTTTCTTTGGACTTCTGTGTATTCAAAGATACCAAATAAAAATCTATCTTCAGAATATGTTTGTGTGCAAATAAAGATATAATGGAAAGGGGACTTGTTTCTGAAAGTGTCATCAGATGCCCCAACTCTGTAATTTTTGCCATCTGTCCCTAACCCTCTTCTATTCCTCCCTCACTGCCTCTTCCACCTCTTTGCTCTCCCACTCCAAGCACCCACCATTGCTACCTTCAAAATACAAGTTTTCTCTTTGGTTTTATTTTTGCCAATATACTTTTTTGATCAGACCCAATTATGAAAGTCTTACTCTTTACACAAACAGTATGTTAAAAACAGAGATTCTGAGGCCAACTCTTTAGATAATAGTGTTTGCTCTCCACCATTACAACTTATCAGGATGTGAGTAAATGTGACAGAAGACAGAAAGTGTAGATGTACAGAACAGACAAGAGTGAACCAGAGAAGGCCCATGGTAGATGTGTAGTTGTGATCAGAAACATAATCTGTTGCTCTAGACTAGCAACAAAGGTAGAAAATGAAACTCTCAAAAGGCAAAAACATGGTAGTTAGTGAGTGAGACCAAAGTGGCTTTTCATGAGGTTTGCATTCTAGAAAGAGAGTTGAACAATAAACCAACAAATGAACATCTAATAATCAGGAATGGTTCCATGAAGGAATGAAGAGAGGTAAAGGACAGAAAATGAAAGCAGGGTGCTTGAAGTAGGATGGTCCAAGACAATCTTTTAAGATTTATTTGGGCAGAGATTTACAAAAAGCATGGATTGTGCATGTGTGTGTGTGTGTGTGTGAGAGAGAGAGAGAGAGAGAGAGAGAGAGACAGAGACAGAGACAGAGACAGAGACAGAGAGAAAGACAGAGAGACAAAGACAGAGAGAGAGACAGAGACAGAGACAGAGAGAACATTCAAGTCTGAAGAAATACAAACTACAAGACTGATCAGATGTCAAAAGAACAGAACAGCAATAGGATGGCATCCAATCGAGCTGAGACCATACTGCTCATTCCGGGAACCACTGGAGAAGAAGGGTCTTGATCTTCATAGATGCATATTTTTGTCAATTAGCAAGTTTCCTGACGGTGTTATTCTCTACAGATGCTTCTTCTCCTAATAAATCTAAATATAAAACCTTGAATTTTATATCATCTAGTTGTATTTGTTAATTTTTGCCAAATCCAATATATAATACTAACTTTCCAAAGCAAGGGCTTAAATAAATACTATCATTTTCTCAAATTATTTTGTCACACAACAATCCTTTTATACCATTCTGTTAGAAGGTATGTGTGTATGTGTGTGTGTGTGTGTGTGTGTGTCTGTGTGTGTGTGTGTATGTGTTGTGCAGTCATCATGTGGCATGAGTGGAAAAGGGATAAGTATGGAGCAGAGAGAATTACTGGGGAAGTGAAACTATGTTGCAGGATGCTCTAATAATGGCTATATGTCACTGTACATTTACCCAAATCCAAAAATTATTTACCACTAGGAATAAATGAGCTAGTTGTGAAAAACAGCATGTGAAAATCTAGTAATATGTATATTAAAGAGTCAACCATGGCACAAAAACACAGGGTGAACATGTATTTTATAACTGTTAAGGAGGGATTTACTTGGTCTTATCTCCTGGGCTATTTTTATGTGTCCCATATATAGATAAATTTCACTATCTTGTAAAAGTTGTAAGTTTTAGAGTGTGAGTTATTTTTCTTAAAACTGGCCACTTATTAGGTGCCATGGTCTTTAAAACTTGGGCTAGGATGTACAATACCATAGGCACTAGGCTCAGACTGGTTTAGTTTCATTTCTGTTGATATGATAAAGTATCCTGACAAAAAGCATCTTAGAGGAGAAAGGGGTTATTTGGCTTATAATTCCATCACTTGTCCCTCTCCTCTCCATTCCTGTTTTAGTGCTATGATTTGTGCAACTGTGGTTAGGACATTTCTTCCAATTTTACTTCATCTCATTTTTTCAGTGAGGTTTCTATTGCTGTGACAAAGTACCAGGACCAAAAGTAACTTGGAGAAAAAGGTTTTTATTTCAGCTTACAATTTCACATCATAATTCATTACCGCGGGAAGTCAGGGCAGAAACTCAAACAGGATAAGAACCTAGAGGCAATAGCTAATGCAAAGGCCATGGAGGACTACTACTTGGCTTGCTCAGTCTGCTTTCTTATAGAACCCATGACCACAAGTCCATGGATGCCACCACCCACAATGGGACAGGCCCTACCATATCAATCAGCAATTAAGAAGATGCATATAGGCTTACCCCACTGATCTGATGAAGTCATTTTCTCAGTTGAGATTCTTTCTTCTCAAATGGCTATAGTTTGTGTCAAGTTGAAATAAGAAATATTTGCCTTAAAAAGACAGACACATCTTAGACAACTAACCTAATGTTGTTGCTTAAGATCTTAGAAAAATAAGAACAACTCAAACTTTAGAGATAAAGACAACAAGGAGTCAAAAAGATGAAATCAGAAATTAGTGAAGTGGTGAATAAAAATAAACACATAAAATAGATCAAACAAATAGTTGCTTTAGAAAAGGCAAGAGAATGGAAATGAGTGACGTGGGAAGGGCAAAGTTATCATCAAGATTTCAAATTAATCCAAAGAATCACTGGAGATTACTCTGAAAACATTTTTTCCAAAAATCTTAAAATCTAGAAAAAATGAGCAATTACTTAAATACAAGTAGCCTATCAAAATTAAATTAATAAGGTATAGCAATGTGAACTATTACATGAAATGGTCTGGAAGGAACATTAAACTCATTTTATTTTCTTTTTTATTAGATGTTTTCTTTATTTACAGAACATTTCAAATGTTATCCCCTTTACTCATTTCCCCTCTGAAAAAACCCCTAACCCATTTCCCCTCCCCCTGCTCACCAATCCTCCCACTCCTGCTTCCCTGTCTTGGAATTCCCCTACACTGGGGCACCAAGCCTTCACAGAACCAAGGCCTCTCCTCTCATTGATGTCCAACAAGGCCATCCTCTGTTACATATGCAGCTGGAGCCATGGTATGTACCAATACCTCCATGTATTGGTACAGTGAGAGGCAGGTAGATCAATGAAATAGAATTAAAGACCCAGAAATGCACCCACACACCGGTGGTTACTTGGTCTTTGACAAAGGAGCTAAAAAACCATCCAGCAGAAAAAAGACAGCATTTTCAACAAATGGTCCTGCTACAGAATGAAAAAGGAGAAACAAAGAGAGAGGGGGAGAAGGAGAAAGGAGAGAGAGAGAGAGAGAGAGAGAGAGAGAGAGAGAGACAGAAAAAAAAGCCATAGACCAAATTTTTTCCTTGATGAATATGAATAGAAAAATTCTCTTAGCACTAGAACATACATGGAATGCAGTCACTGATATGTGGATATTAGCCCAGAAACTCTGAATACCCAAGACACAATTCACATATCAAATGATTCCCAAGAAGAAGGAAGGAGAGAGCCCTGGTCCTGGAAAGGCTTAATGCAGCAATATAGGGGATTACCAGGACAGAGAAGTGGGAGGGGGTTGATTGGGGGAAAGGGTGGAGGAAGAGGGCTTATGAGACTTATGGGGAGAAGGGAACCAGGAAAGGGGAAATCATTTGGAATGTAAACAAAGAATATAGAAAATTAAAAAAAAAAAAAAAGCTGGGCTGTGGTGGTGCACACCTTTAATCCCAGCACTTGGAAGGCAGAGGAAGGCGGATTTCTGAGTTCGAGGCCAGCCTGGTCTTCAGAGTGAGTTCCAGGACTGCCAGGGCTACATAGAGAAACCCTGTCTCGAAAAAACCAACCAATCAATCAATCAATCAATCAATCAGTAAAAGAGCACTGACTGCTCTTCCGAAGGTCCTGAATTCAAATTTCAGCAACCACATGATGGCTCACAATCATGATGAGATATGACGCCCTCTCTGGAGTATCTGAAGATAGCTACAGTATACTTACATATAATAAATAAATAAAAATATTTAAAGATTAAAAAAAAACTCATTTTGGTTTCTTTTAGCTATGATTATAACTTAGTCTTAGAGTTGATAAAATCCTGAATGGATGGTAACCACTGTGAAAATGTACTTTTTGGTTATTAAATTATCGTAATAACAAAAAAAAAAAACCTCAATAAAATGCTTGCTCACATGTTGATATCAAGAGTACTTTAAAAAATGAGACATGTTGACCAAATTGTTTTCAGTCTGGGGATATGAGTTTAGTTTAACACAGAAAGGTCAGTAAGTGCAATAGCACAAATAGATCTAAGGACAGAAACTATATGATCATCTGAATCAATGCAAATAAGGTCTTTAATAATAGTCAACATCACTTCATAATAGAATATTCAAAGAGACAGAGTTGTAGAAGTAAAAATGTATTAACATAATAAAGACTATATGACAAATTTGCAGCAGCATTATATCAAAACAGGGAGAAATCAAGTCTGTTTTCCCTTAGATCTGGAATGAGACAAGGACTCTTTCCATGGAATGAGATGATAGTGCCTACTGTTTCTATACTTGAACATTATAGTCTTCAGCATCTCAGCTGGCGAAATAAAATATGAAAAAAGTAGAAGAGATATAAATAGGAAAGAAAGAAATTAAAGTATCCCTGTGTACCAACAATATAATTGTGTCCTTAAGAGATCCTAAAGACTCCACCAGAAATCTCATAAAACTGGTAAACCTGTTTTTAAAAATACAAATGTTACTATAACTTCAAATAAATGATTTAATTAAATACCCAGGAACAAACTTAACTAAGGAGGTGAAAAAAATTCTACAATGAAAACCTTAAGCAACTGAAGAAATTAAATAAGACACACTCACACATTGTCATAATTACTATCTTAGAAGTGAACATAGTATCACACGGGTTCTACAAACTCAAATCAATCCCCATCAAAATCACAATGACATTTTTCACAGAACTAGAAAAATCCTGAAATGTATATGGAAGTGAACAGGACAGCTAGGCCAATCTCTACCAACAAAGAAGAGTGCTGGAGTTACTGCAATACATAATCTCGAGTTATATCATATAAATATAGCCAAATGGAAGTGCCCCCAAAAACTGACATATAGATAATAGAAGGGAATGAAGGACTCAGAAATAATCACACACAGCTATAGCCACCTAATTGTCAATAGCATCTGCTGGTAAAAAGATAACCATCTTAATACTCAATGGTGGGAAAACTGGATTTCCACATGTAGAAGAATGAAACTAGATCTGTCTTTCTCATATATCACACAAATCAACTTGAAATAAATTAAAGACCATATTATAAGACCTAAAATTCTAGAGAAAAATACATAAGACACTTCAAATGATAGGCAGGGACTTGCACAATGATCTCTAGTATCACAGTTAAACCATGTTCAGAACTGATAAATTGGATCAAATAAAATTGAAACAATCAATCAATCATAAAAACATGAAAACAAATGTTCTGTGCAGAATAGGAAACCATACTTGAGAGACCTCCCAAAGAATCGGTAATGGGAAGCTTTGCCAATTACCCATCACACAAGGGATTTATATCTAGACTATACAAAGAACTGCAAAAATTAAACATCAGAATTAAACCATTGAATCAATAATTGAGCTAATGAACTGAACAAATAGTTCTCAAGAGAAGAAATACACATAACCAATAAAACGCTTGAACGTTCAGCATACTGATTCATCAGGGAAATGCAGACTATTCCATATGACATCACCACAGTGACTGTCAGGGAACAAAGGGTAATGATAGCTGGAAAGGATGAGGCTGAATCCGAAGAAACTGTTTGTGTGAGCATGAACTACATAACAACTATGGAAATAATATGGCGGCATCTTAAAGGAACTGAAAATAAAGCTGCTATGTGGCCCGGCTACCACTCTTGGATATATTCCTGGATTCCAAGTCAACACACCACAGAGGTACGTGCACATCCATGTTTACCGCAGTAACATAATGCAGGGCCAGATGAGGTGTCCATCGATGGACTAACACATCAAGAAAATATGGTATGTGTACACAATAAAATTTTAATCAACTGTAAAGAAGAATGACATTTGAAGGAAAAATGGATGAAACTGGAAAAATCGTTTCCATCAATCTCACTGCCCCACTTGTCATTCATTTTTTTTAATGCTACAACCTAAAAAAAATAAATAACAGAAACAAAAACAAAAACAAAATACCAAGGATGAAGAACATAAGAGAATTTAACTTAATTTCTATGATTTTTATAACTTAAACTGGTGAGGAGTTTTTGTTATTTTTCCCTCCCAGAAGTTTGCTAAAGTATAATTTGATCAATACAAAGTTTACTTGTTACAGAAAGCTTTGCTCCTAGAATAGAACACAGGGGACAGTGACAAATCTCCTTATAAGAGGGGATCCTGCTTTGTTTTGATTTGACTGTGACTAGCCTCAGTTCTGGCTGGTATGTGTAATTTATCCATAAATGGAAATCTGTATCTCTGCTCTTATACAAAGATGGTGTTTTAAATATAGAGCAGTATAACAGGGTAATTATTCTGTGAAGCTATCTTGTCAGTCAAACACCCTGCCTGCAGTTTGCCCTATGCATCTGCAGAAAAGTGAGAGCTAAACCCTGCTCTGCTTCGGGGTCTTTTGGACCTTGCTTGCCCTGAGGTCCTTCCTTCGGGCTCCTGTAATATAAGAGAGAAACCAGATAGTTTATAGTATTTCTCACTATTCTGAAAACCGTCTGACAAGGTTAAATTCTTCTTCATTACACACATCTTGCTGTTTCCATTTGGGGTAGAAAGAGACTGAGCCTTAGTGTCCTTTTATGATGTCATTATTCCCATTCCCGAAGGCTCCACCCTTATGGTCTAATCATCCTTCAAAGGTTCCTCCCCGTAACACCACTGCTTTGGGGCTTTGAACATAAGAATTTGGAAAAGTTCATTATACTCATTAAGCTCATCTTCACAGGACTAGCCCTCTATCTGATGTAGGGTTGGTGAAGATCTTTTCCCAATTTGTTGGTTGCAGTTGTCCTTTTGATGGTGTCCTTTGCCTTACAGAAACTTTGTAATTTTATGAGGTCCCATTTGTCAATTCTTGATCTTAGAGCATACTCTATTGGTGTTCTGTTCAGGAACTTTCCCCCTGTACTGATGTCCTCAAGGGTCTTCCCCAGTTTCTTTTCTATTAGCTTCAGAGTGTCTGGCTTCATGTGGAGGTCCTTGATCCATTTGGAGTTGAGCTTAGTACAAGGAGACAAGGATGGATCAATTCGCATTCTTCTGCATGCTGACCTCCAGTTGAACCAGCACCATTTGTTGAAAAGGCTATCTTTTTTCCATTGGATGTTTTCCACCAACTAGGGATCAAGTCCAAATGCCTGAGACTATGGGGGCTGGCAGCGTACTCAAATGACCATAAGCCCTGTGCAATTCTTTTGATAGGGGCTTATACACTAATTAGATAAGAAATTAGACAGCTAAACGATTAATTTTTACAATTTCAGAATGTATTTATGTAGCTATTCTTTATGCCTCTGCCTTTCTGCTTTTACAAAAATAAAAATGAGCATAAAATAAAAGACTCACACTCAATTCTTAGTGTATAGCAAACTATGCATAAAGGACTAAATGGACTCAAGCTGCCTTCAAAACCTTCAATTTAGAATAGAGAATAAAAAGGTTATTTTGAAAACATAACTTGCTACAGATTGAATAAGCATGGCTACAGAAGGCTGGAGAGTTTCAGGAGCTTGTAGAAGAAGATGGAAGGTTGGACCAACATTCTTTAAAGAAACACCACCTGAGAACACAACACAACACACACACACACACACACACACACACACACACACACACACACACACCACACACACATTAACTTACCAAGGGGAAAAGATTGACAAAGATAAAGATAAATATTTTTCATTCCAGGTCTTAATGCAAAGTTCAGTTATTCAGAAAAGTCTTTCTTAACTCTTCAAAGCAGATCAGGATTCATACTGTGTTCCTTTAAGATATTTATAAAGAAAACACAATTTGTTCCCATAACCCCAGTACTTGGTGACCAAGGGGCAGGGAATTACAAGCTCCAGACCTGACTGAGTTCTATAGCATGACACTGCCTCAAAAAATCAAAATAAAAAGAAACTGAAAGGTATTTCCGCAGATATTTAGGACAGAATCCCATCATTCTAATGTCTGCCTGTGTCTTAGTTAGGGTCTCTATTGCTGGGAAGAGACATGATGAGCGAGGCAACTCTTACAGGAAGACTATAGAGCTGCCTTACAGATCAGAGGTTCAGTCCATTATGATTAGGAAAGGAAGCATGGTGAGATGCAGACAGATATGGTGCTAGAGAAAGAGGTATAGAGAACTCTACATCTATATTCTCAGGACGAGAAACCTTCTGAGAAGGTTTCTGAAATCTCAAGTCCACCCCTAGTGACACGCTTCCTCCAATAAGGCCACACTTTCTAGTTGTGCCACTGCCTATGGGCCTATGGGACAATTTTCCTTCAAACCACCATAGTCTTCTGCAATGTCCGTGTGTATGTGGTATCTATACATATGCGGTAGGTAAATAAAGTTGAGTCTGATTACCACAGCTTGCAGGAGCACTATAGCAGAGGAGAACATATGGTGCAAGACCAGGATCCATCCCAAAGCAAAAATTAAGAAAAGTTAAAACAAACAAACAAACGAACAAACAAGTGTTCTTTCCCAGTAACAAATAAAACAGAAATGTTCACAAAGTAAACATCCCTGCCAAATCAAAAGGGAAATATGCTACTGTCTTAAAATTATTCAAAATGGATATTATTTAAAGAGAATTGGTACAGAAGGTCTAGACTATTTTATTCCTTTAATGGTTGAAAGTAGTGGTTAAAATTCCTAGGATTCGGTTCCAGAGCGTGTCTCATTTGCTGCGACTTCCCCTCGTGCCCACCTGTTGGGAACAGGGCATCTGTTTCAAGTTCTGCCTGGTTAAAGTCAACATAATTCTATTCATCAAGTTGACAATCTTAAATGAAAGTCGGTGTTCTATTTGATTTGCCACCGTTATAATATGCCTTCAGCCACAACCACTTTCAAATTGCTTTTCCTGGGGAAGATTGTGGTGTGATAAGCGAGGCCAGAAACCTTAATAAATCAACTGGCATGGGGAACGAAAGTGAAAAATGTGCAGAACAGAGATATCAGATCTCATTTATTTTTAATTTTATTCTTCCCCTAACCATATATCTTTCTAATGTTTAAACATTATCTCCAAATCATCCATTTAAAGGAGGACTCTCAAATTAATTTAATTTCCATATCAAGAATACATGAAGCAGGCAAACAAAACAATCTCTCAGAGGCCAGGCTGTGGTTTTCTGTCTCAATGGAACATCTATGATTCTTTATTAACTTCGGGTGGAAACTGATGGACTGTCTTACAACTCAATGGTTTTTTACGTAAATTTATAACAGAATGGCTAAGACAAAGTCCTGAGCCACTGAGCAATCATTGATGGTATTTACCAATCTGGATTATGATCCCCAGGGCGTGACAGCTACAGTCTACCATAGGACTGTAACCAGCATTTCCTTAGACTTCAGGCAAAGAGGCCCCAGGGTTGGTCCACTTTCCAACAATGCCAAGTCCTCTACATTCTTTACACTGTCTCCCAGGCTCCTCAGGACATGGACTTCTGCCTTTGCCTTATTTTTAAAAGGAATCATGAGAAGAATGATAATGGCCAATGAGTTGCTTTCTTGCCCCACCTTCTTTTACACTGGCAATAAGTTTCCCGAGAATTCTTCTTTTGAAGTCATTAGCCAGAGCCGGGACACAGGCTTCAAATCCAGACTGCTAGCACACTTCTTGCCAGATGATTAGCCACAGCTGTGTCCATTCACACCTGTAAACCAACTATTGACAAAAGAAACACAGCTAATGCCATTATCCTGAGTTAATTACAAGTCACCCTTGAGGCCTCAGCCACTAACCAAACAAATGGAGAAGGTAATGTTTTCTAGATGAATGAAAACCTTCAACCAGCCATAGGATATGTGTTTTCCTCATAAAGATATACTTGTAACTAACTCCATTTTTTTGCTATCTAATCCATTGATTGAGAAGTGAAGATGAAATCAAAACACAAAAGACAGATAAAATATTAGTGCTGAATAAATGAAACTTTAATGTTAAGTGAAAGGAGTTTTAGTCTTACTTTGTTTTATTCTACCTGTGTGACCTATACCTTAGAAGATTAATTACTGAATGTTTGAGAATTACTGATTTTCTTTCTTATAGTGACTTTCAACATCTACTAAATGAAACTTGTTGACTAAACCAAGAAGCAGATAGGGAAAGTTAGAGGGCAGTATCTAAATATTAGTGCAGAGGTCTGAGAATGACTTTTGAGAAGTCTTTGCAAAAGCTATGCCCTTAGTCAGGACAAACCATTGATATAGAAGATTCTGAAAGTTCCTATCCAGCATGGTCCCCTCTCTTATTCAACATTTCATAACAACCTTCCAACCACCTATTCAACTATCCAATTTCTTTACCATTTCCATACTTATTTTATCCACAGAGATATAAAAAATGAATTAACAGTGGCTCCTCTGAGCACAAGGACCCCAATAGGGTTAGGGCAAGGATCATAGAAGCTGAAGGATTTGCAACCCCATAGGAAGAGCAATAATATCAACCAACCAGATCTCCCAAAGCTCCCAGGGACTAAACCACCAACCAAAGAGTACACATGTGGGGACACATGGCTATAGCTACATATGTAGCAGAGGGTGGACTTACTTGGCATCACTTGGAGGGGATCCTCTTGGTCCTGTGGAAACTTGATGACCTAGGATAAGGGAATGCTAGGGCACTGAGGAAGGAGTCAGTTGGATGATGGGTGAGCACCCTCATAGAGGCAGAGAGGGGGGATAGGGAGCTTGTGGAGGGAAAACTGGGAAAGGGATAACATTTGAAATGTAAATAAATAACTAATATAAAATGAAAAGGAGAGAGAGAGACAGAGACAGACAGAGAGAGAGAGAAAGAGAGAGTGAGAGAGAGAGAGAGAGAGAACAAATGGAAATGGACATCTCTAGACACTTCTCAAAGGAAGGCACCTAAATGGCCAGTGAGTAAGTAGAAACTGTTAATCCCACTACTCATCAGAGAATCATGTAGATTAGAACTGCAATGACTTGTGACTTCATATCTGTTAAAACAGCTATTAAAGGATGAAAGGTAAATGAAGGCAAGGCTGTGAAATAAGAAATGAAAATTAGTATAGCCATAAAAAAAACAATATGGAGTGCCTAGAAAAATAAATAAATAATAAATAAATAAATAAATAAATAAACAAACAAACAAAAGATTTGGGTGATCCAGATGTCCAGAAAACAGTACGGAGTGCCTGGAAATTAAATAAATAAATAAATAAATAAATATCTGTGATCTAGAAATCCAGAGTATAACTTCAAAGTCACTGAAATTAGCATGCCCCACAGACATCTGCACTCCCATAATCATTACTGTAGCCAGGACACAGAATTGAAGTGTCCAGCAAGAGAAAAATACCATAGAAGTTGGAAAAAAATGAAATCTTGCCATTTTCTACAACATATCTGACAATATGACAAGCGAAATAATCCAGGCACAGAAACATAAGTTTCTGTGTTTACATGTAAAATATAAAAAAGCTAAACTCTCTGAAGCAAAATCACCTATGATTACAAGATCTCCCAAGGAGTAGGGAGTGGGCAGGTGTTGATCGAAGAATGGACAAGAAAGAAGTAGGTGTCAGTAGGAATAATTGCTAACACATGTTTCCTGCATTGTCCTTGTGTGTGTGGCTTATGTCCACATGCAGTGACCTAGGTATATGCTACCAATGTGGGTTCCACTAGCCATTTTAATTACAAGAGGGGAGATGGAAAATGTTGAGCGAGTCTATGCATAACCCCATGAACGTTCTGGAACCATATGTGATTCACAGTGCTGTCTGTAAATGTTACATGCCCTCGCTCCACTTGGTAGCAGTGAGGTCCTTGGTCTCCGCCGATGATCCTTCCAATGACTATTAGAATGCAGAGGACCCTGTGCTTTCCTTCCCCTGCAATGCCTTCCACGGTGTGTAATCACCCTTCCACTGAAGTCCTAATTATCCCACGGACATGCTAGGTGCTCTGCCTTTATGACAGATCACTTCAGGGATTACTGCTTTATGAATCAATTGGCATTTTCTTTACTAGTATCTTGATCTGAGAATCAAATGTTCTGCTCAGTCAGTCTGCAGGATCTTGAGCACAGATACATCCTCTTCAGAGAACCCCAGTCAATATTATTAAATTTTAGTTATTTATTTAGTTAATGTATTAGTTAAATTATTAGTAAGGTAGAGTAATATACAAGAAGAAAGTAATTTACAGTGGTTATCTTTAAGGACCTCAATTTCCTTTCTAGAGACCTTGTGGATCAGTGTCAGGGTTACTTCCTAGGTCATGCAGCTGCTGTGCAAGGGTCCTCATGACTATGTCCCTAGGTACATCTGATATGTCAGCTATCAGAGGTTACATTTTAAATGTCACTTTGTTTATGTATTTGGTTGATTACTGATGCTGGGACTCAACCTGGGGCCTTCACCCATTGAGCAAGAGTTCCAGCCCTGCCCATCCCCAATTACCTTATTATAGTCTCTCAAAAAACCGTTTTGTGAATATATTTATCTCACGAAAACAACATCCTAAGAATAATCTGTCATGTTTAAACACAATAATGCATTTAAACACATACATACCCGAAGCCTGAGGCACAAGGAGATGGGTCTCACTGGCCCTCAGTGGTGGAATGGGAAGTAAATATAATCAAAATATATTGCATGCAAGTATGAAATTCTCAAAGGCTTAGTAAAAGATGCACTTTTAAATATCAGGTGAAGAGTAGCAGAGGAATAAATGAGCAGATGTTGACCTCTGACCTCCACTCTGTGGACCTACATGGGTGAACACCCACAGGCCTCTCTACACACAGCATGTATGCACAGATACAAAGAAAACAACCTGAAGTCACTGCTGGGATCGCTAACGTGTTCCAGATGCTTGACCTTTGAAATCCTTGTACTTTGGCCTCAAAAATTATGTAAATTGTCATAGAATAAAATTCTTCTTAAATAATGGGAATACCTGGCCACTTTTCTGTTAAAAAGATGAGAATCAAAATCTCTTTGTTCACAAATCCATAAAAGTAAAAAAAAAAAAATCCATAACTTGAATGTGAAATAAAAAATTCTGTGGGAGTTGCTTTGACCGTAACTTACTTCTTGACAATTGTTAAAATGGTTATTAACTTGCACAATAGAGGCCCAGCTTAAAACTCAGCCCAAAATGCTACTTCAAAAGGCACAAATCTACACAGGAAGACATTATCTATTAACTTTCTCTTAAAAAGCAGAATGCTCACAAACCATTGTATGATGCAAACAACACACACACACACACACAAAAAAAAAAAAAAAAAAAAAAACCTTTGCACAGAGGGAGGAATGAAATATCTACTCAGGCTAACAGGTTAAAATAGAAGACAGATCACAAATCAATTTGAACAAAACCACTTCATCTGACCAGGTGGCCTGTTCAAGATCACAAAAAACATTCTTACCACTTCGACCTTGAAATCACATCTCAAAGCACATTAGGTTATAGTTCATCACTGAGGGAAGGCAGGTCAGAACCCAAGGCAGGAACCTGGAGGCCAGACTGAAGCAGAGGATGTGGAGGAATACAGCTTACTGGTTTGTTCCCCCTGGGTTTCTCAGCTTCCTTCCTTCCTTCCTTCTTTATTTCTTTCCTTCTGTCCTTTTTTTCTTTCTTCTTTTCTTTCCTTTTTTGTTTAATAAAAATGTTATATAGTTCAATCATGTTTTTAATTTCTGAAGGGACATTACCCCACTTGAACACGTAGCTCTGGCAGAACTTACTCTGCTCTCCCATTCCCTGTGCCTGGCTAAAACCATTAGATTACATCCCTGAATCTAGATACCAAGGTCTATTTCCATTTTTGCCCACTACCCCCTTCCGAGGCTGATTACCAAGGTCCAACTCTCAAAGTATTGAAGTCCAGCAATCAAAGGTTCCTTTTGGCTCACCTAATCAATATGCTCAATCAAAAGTGAACACCTCATCCTAACACACGGTTTCCCCTTTACCTTTCTAAACTGCTATTTTCTCATGTGCTGCGTCTGTCTCTTCTCTACCCAGAGGCTGGACTTTGTCCCACTGTGTGACAAATATCCCTGTCCCTCCCCCTTGTTCCCTTTACCTTCTCCCTTATTCTTTATGTCCTGTCATCATTTCTTATTCCTGCTCTGTGTCCCTCTGAGGCAAATAAATGTCCTGGGGGTCCTGAGCCAATAATGATCCCTTACAATCTTCCTCAGCTCCTCCCAGATTCTTTCTACCTCCCTAGCTACCCAACTTTATGCCCTTTCTCTCCCTCCTTGCTCTCTCTGTTTCACACTTTTTAAAAAAAGAAACAAAAGACAAAAAGTTTTCACGAATATGAAAATCATAACAGGCAAAAGAACAATGAAATTTTAAAAAAATGCCCAAACAAATCAAAAGGAAACAAAAAGTCTACAAAAGTATTATTGACTTCATTTTAAGATGGTCAACTACTTCTAGGCAGAAGTCTATCCAGGATTTTTGGTTGCTATATCCAGTGACACTCCTTTGGAGAAAGTTAGATTGTTTTCTTTGCCAGTGGGTTTTCAGTTGCAGACAGCTTATTGGTTAGAAGTGGGATCCCATGTCTATTCCTCATCACTGCTGAGATCTCCTCTGGCTTGAGATTCTGCAGGTTTCCTGCTTACTTCTGTGTTCTCTGCAAGTTCATACACATAGCCATCCTGTTGTTCCTGGAAAACATTGTTTCCTTGGAGTCATCTATGACCCCAGCTGTCATAATCTTTCTGCCTCCTCTTTTGCGTTGAGCCCTCTAGTCCTTGAGAGGAGGGATTTGATGAAGACATCCTGCTTAGGGCAAGGGCTTCTAAGTCTCTTATTCTCTCTTTGTCCGGGTTTGGCCTCTGTGTTTATTCCCATGTACTCCAAAATTAATTTTATCTGATGTGGGCTGAGTGAGAAACTGATCTGTGGGTGGAGCATATGTCATTAGGAATCACATTACTGCTATGTTCCTTTAGCAGAATCATAGTAGTAGATTTTCCCCTAAGCCCATGACATTCTAGTCTCAGGTTCTTGCCCCTTTAGAACTGGCTGGTATGTGATCCAGCTTATGGAGTGGGCCTTAAATCCAATCAAAAAGTGATTGACTCTTCCTATAACCTCTGGGTCACTATTCTCCGGTCACTGTTGTACGTCACAGGTATTACACATAGATGAGTACCTTTCTCCCTGGTCCCATGCAGATCACCATGGAGTGCCATGAACACTAGTCGGTAGGACCGAAACTCCTAGTTAGGCTCCAGCTTGATTTCTCCATGTTTGATGACATAAATAAGTGCAGTGTTCAGCGATAAGTCTTTGTCATCAGGCTGTAGAGAATAACCAATAGCCTTGGCAACAGCCTGTGATGCTTAAGGGAAGGATTCATTTTGTGGCTTGAAATGTCTACTTTAGATATTGTCTCTCCTTTTATTTGGTGAATCTATTTAGATTCCTTTCATATATGTATGTATTTTAGGGAGCTTATCCAGTAGTAAGTTTTCAGGCTTTTTTTTCAAATGGCCTTTAGTGTTACTAGTCCCTTCCATATTCCCTCCTTTACCCTTCCCTCCCATTCCTCTTCCTATTAAATTCACCTATTCTAATTTCCCCTTTGTCTCTCCATAACACTGTATTTCCTTTCTTGAGAGAGCCTCTCCCATAATCCACACCCCCACTCGTTAACTAGATACCTAACCTCTGTAACTATTAAGATTGCAGCACACATTACAGAGGCTTAAGAGGTAGCATTCGCATGTAAGAGAAAATATACAATATTTGTCTTTTGGGGTCTGTGTTACCTCACTTAGGATCTTAGTATGTTTTGATTTTGTTGTTGTTGCTTGAAAGGTTGGGGGGTATTGTTGTTGCTGCTTTCTGTCTGTCTGTCTGTCTGTCTTTCTGTCTGTTTTGTTTTTCTAGCTCAATCCATTTACCTGCAAATTTAATAATTTCATTTTTCTTGACAAGTTAATGCTATTGCAATATCATCTTTCTTTCTTATACAACCCAGGGCCAGCTGCTCAGGAAAGACATCCCCCAAAATAAGTTAGACTCTCCCACATTTGTCATTAAGAAAATGTTCTACAACATGCCCTTAGTCGGAAGCAGTTCCTCAATTACAGTTCCCCCTTCCTTGGTGACTGCAGTTTGAGTTGACTTAACCAAAACTAACCAGCTCACTTTCCCACTTCCAGGGCCTGCACTTTGTTTTGTTCTTAATGTTTTTATGAAAGGTATCTTGTCACCATGAAATGTAATACTCATTATTGGTGACCCATTTGATGAAGAGAAAACCTTTCCTCCAGAGAATAATGGGATGAATTCAGGGTCAGGGGATAATGGACTGGCCTGTGATCTCAAGAGTCCTATGAGTCATTACTGGACGCTTGTTCTGAGCTCCAGCAAACACTGTGACCTCAGGGTCTAAGAGTGGAATTTGAAACAACTTCCAATTTGTTAATTATTCAAGTATGTTAAATAGTCATATGGACTTTCCAATTTACCTCTTTGATAAGCTTGTTGATGAGGGCCCAAGGACAGTGGGTAGAAAAGATCAAAGGAAAAAGTAAGCTGTGATGTTGTGTAGCTGCTTCCTCAAGGTTGAGACAGTCTCTTCTGGAAAGAATACACAGAGGGAACCAAGAAACTCACAAAATTTACAAAATTAGTAAGGCCTCTGTTTTTAATCAGGGTCAGGGAAACCCTGAAATCCTCAAGTACAAACAAGCTTCCACTGATGTGTTCCTGATCAGTAGCAAAGTTTCTAATATGTGCTGAGAAGCCAGATTCCAGCACATAGGGAAATGCTCAACACTCTTCTCCCAAGTTGAGGAATACAGGTAATCAATAGAGGATGTTGTTAGCTGTCTGGGAAAGAACTGTTTTATTGCTGTGACAAGTTTCTTTTTTTTTTCAATAAAAAAGGAAGTGTCAATAATTCCCCCCCAAAGAATAAATAGCAACAATTTATATAGAATCCAGAGAAAAGACCCATCTAAATTTCCCAACAAAATAGTAAGGTACAAGACTATGACTCAGCCCAGCCAAGGGTTTCCAAGTCCACCTAGACAAGCTGCTACAAAAGAGACTGCAGAGGAGAGGCATTGGTGCCTCCTAATTCAGCAAATTTTCCTTGGGGAAGATTCAACAGACCAAACAAGCTCTCTTCCCGTCTCTCACCAGGCCCCTCACCTCATGCCAAGGTCTGCCCACTCTTTCATAACCTGTCGAAAACCTTACCTCTGGCCCCTAAGCCACCACAGTCACCAGGTTCCCTTTGTGTCCTCAAGTTCAAGGCTCTCCATCCCTGCATCTTAAAAAGAATGTATCAAACACCTGAACAAGCATTGTTTGACTTCTCTCTTGTTTCTAGTGGCAGAAAGCCAAGCAAGCTTCTACATCACTCTAACCCCAGAGACAAGCAGAGTGCCTAATAAACCCCGGATGCTGGGCCTCCCAGGGCCAGGAGAGCTCTATCCACACACCCAACTTCCAATGTCGACTTCTCCAAGTCTGAGGACTGTTTGAAATTATGAGATCATATGCTGTGCTTGACACTGAGGGACTGTCGTGATTACCCTTGAAACTAACACCATGAGAACGAAGCAGAGGGTGTGACAGCACATAGCCGTCCTGACACATCCCGCAGTCATTTGGGGACAGATGACTCCGCGCTGCTTCTCCCCTGCACAGAGGGATCTTTGTGTGTGCTGTCTTTCAGTGATAAAACTAGAGCCTCTCTCCTGGGTTACACGGAAACAGTGAGGGTGTTATAGAATGGATTCTAACTATGCAGAAATGCTAATATGTGATGACTTCTAATTAACCAAAGGTCTGTTGCTCAACTTAATAATTGCCAAGTCTGGACACTATAGATGAGGGCCTAAGTTCACAGGCTGCTGTCCTCTTTTAACATATTGTCAGTAGCCTTCTCCATGCTTGCTGTAGGGACCCACATCTAAATTTCAGGATGATCCTGAGGAAATCCATCCCTGAGTATTGGCTCATCACACCAGGGGACTCTCATATGAATTTTTAAAGGTATACTCATGTTCATGCTTCAACCTTTTATAAAGTTTCTCTCTGACCCTCCAAGCTAAACAAAAGCTGCACAGTAAGACTTCCTGTGGAAAAAATAACCAACGGAGGGGAGGTGGGCAAACCCAACCAGCTGCACAGGGTTCTGTCAAATGGCTGTTATTTTAAATGAGTTCTATAATCTCCCAGGTGATTTTGACCATGCACTCTGAGTCAACAGATACTAACTTCACCTTCTGTCAGTTCTTTTGTAGTGGTTTGTCCATGCATATTGGAGGATGCTTGGCTGTCTACACTACAGTGTGTATTAGTCCATTTGCTTCAACTTACAAAGATTCTGGTAGAAAGTGAGACTCAAAGACCTTTTGAATCTTGCTTCCAGAAAACTGAAACTGGCCCAGAGGCAGAGGGCAGCAAGTGAACCTGGACTTTCAACTCTTTATTTTGACACAAAGCTGGGGCTGAGGCACATGGTCTGGAAATTGGTTTTTGGCCTCCTTTGGGTAGAAAGACATTGAAGTTGACATGCAATTATAAAATGAATTTGGATTTCTCACAGTTTACTCCCTGGAGTCTTTAAGAAATAGAAGCAAGGCAATGAGAAACTGTGCTCTGTTTGGTTGGACTTGATATGATTCAATAACTTCAGTTATCTCTGTTGTATCTGAGCTGTGAGAACAGGAGTCTGAGATCAGCAGGGATTTCTGAAGACTTGGCTCTGTCTTCAGTTGATAAGCATGGGACTTCTGACGGGAGTCCAGCCAATCCCTTGGATTTCACTAGAATTTATTTAAAAAAAAAAAAAAAACAGAGGCAGAGAAATCTTTCTGCTGCAGGGACCAGCTGGATTATCTCAGTGGCTGTAGGATGACACCACAGTGAATTCAAATTCCTCAACACCGAATTCTTTATTCTGGAGCCAGCCCACAGTCGTTTCCTCCATGCTCTCTGCTTTCCAAAAATTTGTGTCATCACCTGTGTGACATCACTCCCATTCCTTAGAAGTGTCACCTTGGAAGGTTACTGAATCTTCCCATCCCTCATTATCCTCATTTGAAAAATGGTAAAAGTTGTATGAAGATTAAACTTAATGCTTATAGAACTTATCATAAAGTTCCTTAGTGGCTATTACACTTTTTTTTTCATTTTCAGCTCTTTTTCACTTGATAATAACTAATTTAAAATGTAGATGTTAGGATTATGAAAATAACAGTAACTACTATGTAAATGATAAGAGAGACTGCCCTTGGAAAGGGTACATCATTATACTCAGAGCTTACAATAGGAGAGCCTGCTGCACTGTAAGACTACACAGAACCTGCACAGTTAGACAGGAGTTAGAGGAAGCAAGAAACCAGAGGAAACACGAAAGAATACATAAGCAGGTAGAGATTTGAGTATTTCAGAGCTTGAGTATTTCAGAGCTCTAGAACACAGAAATGTCTTGTCACTAACCCAAACGATTGATGAGGGCCCAAGGACAGTGGGTAGAGTAGAAAAGACCAGAAGAAGAAGTAAGCTGTGATGTTGTGTAGCTGCTTCCTCAAGGTTGAGACAGTCTCTTCTGGAAAGAATACACAGAGAGAACCAAGAAACTCACAAAATTTACAAAATTAGTAAGGCCCCTATCCAATTATATGAACAGGAACAATTGCCAAGGAAGGGGAAATGTCCGTGGAGTGAGCTTCACAGATTTGTTGCTGAGGCCCCAGTGACTGAGCTTACACAATCACACTTCACCTGTGCTTCTGTGCAGCTGCCTAGATCACACAACATCCTGTCTACTTGCAACCCGGTAAACCCACTATCAGCCTAGTGATGTCACTCTTGATAGGAAAAGAAATAACTCGTTGAAATGATGTGGAGGTTGCAATTCTCTTTCCCTACCCCCGCTCCCAGCTCGTGCTTCATAACCCCAGGAAAAAACTACCTGTTTAGCAAGCTGGATTTGCGCACAATTGATTCTCTGATCCACAGTAACCCTAACTAGGTGAAGAGAAACAGACTCCCCAGAAATAGTTAAGCATCTTTGGAGACCAGCTTGATTAAGTTTAAACAGCCACGTTCTTTGCTGATACTCCCTGGAATTATCAACACAAGGCATTCTAACCCAGAGAGGGAGAGAAGGCAGCCCAGAGCAAAGCAGCATGCTTAGAAGGTGTGTTGACGTCCTTCTGAACCCGGAGGATAGCCCGGAGACTGCTTGATAAATATATCATGTGTATGGTGACTGAAACAGAACTACCAATGTACAGTATATATATGCAGGTATAGTAAAGCTTCAAATACACAGATGAATGGGTCTTCTGACAGGTCCATGGACAGAGCTGGAGGACAGCAAACCTTTCTGTTGGGAAGAAAGAATTCCTGACCTGGGAATAAACTGTTCTGAGAAAAACAGGACCAGAAGGCTAGGAGCCAACCAGTTCCGGTTTGCTCTCTCAGTGAGACCAATGGCTACTACTCCTTTGCGGACCATGAGCATGGAGTAATAGAAGGATAGCAGCTACCTGTCATCTAGACAAGGAAGAAGTATTATTACTATTCCCATTTATGATTGCTGTCTGCTGCCATGGACCACACAGGAATGACAAGAAGGGAGAGAATGATTCTTCTTATAGACATCCTTTCCTTTTCTATCAGTAGCCTGTACCTAGTACATACAGGGCACCAGTTGTATACTGAACCTTGATGGGGCAGAGATGCTTACTTTCCTAATCAAGGTTATCAGTGGGAAAGGAACATAAATCCGTTGTGTTATGGATGCACTAACCGCAGGAATTCTGTGGTGGAATGACTCCCAGAGGTTCACATACCTGAATCCTTGGTTCCCCCACCCCACCCCGCCATAGAGGAATTATCTGTGGAGGACTAAGAGGTGTGATTTTGTTGGAAAAGATATGTTTATGTCACTAGGGGTTCTCTCTCTGTCTTTCTCTGTCTCTCTTTATCTTCCTCTGTCTCTGTCTGTCTCTCTGTGTCTGTCTCTCTGTGCCTGTGTCTGTCTCTCTGTCTTTCTCTATCTCTCTCCATCCCTCCCTGTCTCTCTCTGTGTCTGTCTCTCTGTCTCTTTATCTCTCTCTGTCCTTCTCTATCTCTCTCTGTCTCTCTGTGTCTGTCTCTTTGTGCCTGTGTCTGTTTCTCTGTCTCTCTATCTCTCTCTGTCCTTCTGTCTCTCTATGTCTCTCTGTGCCTGTCTGAATCTCTCTCTGACCCTCCCTGTCTCTGACTCTCCCTCCCTCTCCCTCTCTCTCTCTCCCTCTCCCTCTCCCTCTCCCTCTCCCTCTCTCTCTCCCCCTCCCTCTCCCTCTCCCTCTCCCTCTCCCTCTCCCTCTCCCTCTCCCTCTCCCTCTCCCTCTCCCTCTCCCTCTCCCTCTCCCTCTCCCTCTCCCTCTCTTTCTCTCTCATTAGCTATAAGTTCCTGGCTACCATCCCAGCGGTATGAATGCCTCCATGTTCCGCACCATAATGTTCATGGACTAAACCTCTGAAGCTGTAAACAAGCTCCCAGTGCTGTTTCCCCTTACAGGTTGCCTTGGTTATGGTGTTTCATCGCATCAATAGATTATAACTAAGGCAAATAAGATGGTAACTTATGAAAAACTGGATAAATAGTTCCTGCTACATGCTAACCCATGTAATCCAAGTGGAAGACACATGCATGCATTTAACAAAGGAAAACATCTTAAACAAGATCATCATTTCTCAGTGAACTGTGCTAAAGTTAAGGGTATAGTGAATTGGTACAAAACATGCAAGCATACTAACATCATTTACATAGGTTTCCTGAGGGAATTGAATCTTATTCAGACTTTAAACTGTGTCTGGACAGAGGAGGGGGATTTTCAGAAGGAAATGGCTCACTGAAAAGCCCTCATATAAGAGGGTTTAAAGTGGGCTAGGGAGGTATTGGCTGTGGCTAGATTTGTCCAACAAGGCATGGTGATGTTCTCAAGTAGCAATCTGAAATATGAGTGCTAGAAGATTGGTCCCAATGAGGCAGTGTTGAGGTGGCACAATTTCAAGAGGTGGGGTTTGTGACCAAGTGGTTAGGTCATGGGAAATATTACCCTATGAAAAGATGAACATCCATTCCAAGTGACTCCAGACAGTCACTAAGTTGTTCACTCCTGGGTTGCAAGCTCATCTTACAAGAACAATGTTTGGGTAACCCTTGAATCTCTCTGACTTCCTGTCTTGCTATGTGATATTACCCTTTCCCCTGTGCTCCTACGATGATACCTTCTTTTGCTAGAACAATAAAAAATATATCACATTGTATATTTGTATATACAAAGAACTATAAATAAAAAAGAAGAAGAAAGCTAAATGTCATTTGGAGAAAAAGTTGGGCTTAAGAGTTTACTTTACTCAAGAAAAGTACTATATATCTCTACCAAACATGAGGATTATAGAAATAAGCTGTGCATTTCACATTCATTTTGTTTTTTATGCTTTGGAAATATTACAAGTAAACATAGTGAAATATAACCTGATGATAATTATATCCTGAGAATTCAAGAATGGGGAAAAAATCAGGCATTTAGATTAAGAAAAAAAAGATCTTAATAGAGTGTGACGAATATAGATAAGTGACAGGCTGGGAGATAATGGCCAACCAAGGATAGTCCAGATAGCAAGCAGAGTGGGCATGAGCCTCATGCAAAGCCTTCCCCATCATGCAGCATGGAGCTTTAAAAGATTGGTGTCATTAAGTTGTACATACAGGAATTTGAAATAACACAAGCAATCCCCTCTAGTTTTGTTATATGCTTGCCAAAAAATGTTCCTCTTACTTTTACTTCCAATGAGCTGTTTATGGAGAGACTTACCCCAAGCCAACATAGGAAGTTAACAGTTTTTGAGTTGGAGAGCAATAGAAAGTAATGGAAGAATGATAATTTTGCATTGCATAGAAGCATAAACTTGTCAAATTTTTAAAAAACTAATAAATCAGCTTTAGCAAATAGAAAAGGGGAAATTACTAATATGCATGGAGAATATTAGCAATGTTTCCTTCTTGGTCTGTGGGTAGCGTCGCTACTGCTGATGAAGTGTCAACAAGCTGCCAGCTGATAACCTTGTTACCTCTGTGCAAATTGAGAAGATGGGAAGCACTGGAGCACTGAGCAGACATGGGGCTTGGGAGAACATATCCAGCACTCAAGATTGCTTCTGGAAAACACTTCAGTCATATCAGCCAATCTGCTGTATTCATGACTCAGATGGCCACTGCCACAGCCCCATAGGTCCCAGAGACAAGAAGAGAGTGGGCATGGAACAGAGCAGTCTTCTCAAAGTCACTTTCTACTGATAGACCTTCAATACCACCTTCTCAGAACAATGGGAACACCGAAGCCACCCTTGGCTGTGGTCACCTGTGCGACCAAGTCTCTCCTGGAACAGATCTGCCCTTTTCTTGGTGTTACTGCCCTTCCTATTCCTCAACTGAAACTCTGTTGAACATCATAAAATTAATCTAATCTAATAAATACTCCCCCTATTGTTGGAAGAAGCTAAGCACAGAGAACAAAATGTTTGGCTCATTCATCAGCGTGCCTCTGAAGCATGACACACTGGCAGCCTTTCCAAGAGAGAACGAACCCCTGAAATGACTCACTGAAATGCTGGAAATAGGGATTCATGTGGGACACCATGAATACTTCACTTTCTGATCAGTTCCACAGACCTGGCACATTCCCAGCCGTGTGACATGATCTCAAGCCAAGGTCCTTAGTGGGGTGCCTTTTCTTCCTCTCATTCTGAAACCTAGAGACTGAACCTACCCAGAGTGATACTGTCTGAAGCATTTGTGACTGCTTTGAAGAAGAGGTGTGTCGCCTGTCTCTCCTCACCATCTCTTCTGTCCTCAGAGGAAATGTGGGAATTTTGTGAGGTGCCTGGCTTTTGCCTTGCCTTTCTCCACTGACCAAAAGAAACCCACAGCAGGACACAATAAAAAGTGTGGTATACAAGACACAAGCAACAGCTATGAATGTCCCTTTCTGTGCACAGAGCCTAATGCTGCACCGAGCGTGGGATGCACTCGGGTAAGGTCTAACCTCCAGCAGTTCTACAGGGTTGGTTCATGTTTGTCTCTGAGTGTTTCAATGGTTGTACACTTTTCTGAGGTGGCTGAGATAATCTATGAATGGAGCAATGGTTCTCCATTAGGGCAGAGTTTGATCCAGGAGAAACTGGGCAATTTCTGGACATCTTAGAAGAGGAGGTAAAACCTGTATCCAGTACATACAAGCTCAGAGGTACTGCTATGCACTATGAAATAGGCAAAACACACATCCAGATTTACATTCCAGGAGCACTGAGACTGAGAAACCTCACTGGAAGGATTATGTGGTCAACGTCGACCCTGAGATGGCAGTGGTGTCTTCTAGGTGTCTATCATGAGTCTGCTCTGAAAGGAAAGGGAAAGGAGGAACATAGTTTTCATTTGGTGCAATTTAGGCAAGATCTTCCTAAAACCTTCTTTGACAGAAGTCCTAGGACACAATGTGAGCCTGATCCCTATGCAGAGGTCACATTTCTGAGGCCATCCAGGATGTGTACAAATGGATTCTGAAGGGGAGAGCTGGACAAGAAGTTGTCTTTCTAGTACAACCATTTACTGACTCCAAACTACAGGTGATGGACCAAACTACAAAAAGTATATACTTGGAGAAGGTGCAGAACCCAGAGCACCACTGGCTATACAGAGAACACAACCCACTCTTGCACACAAGCAGAAGGTGGACACAGAGTCACAAAAACACTGTCCTCCCTACTGAACGCCAGATATTATAAGACAAGGGGCTAACCACAAGCTAGTCCTTGTCTTCCTGATGTTCTCTCAAAGTTCAGACAGGTTTGTATCATGTACAAAAAGTTTAAAGAGGCAGAGCAATTGTACAAGAAAAGATAGCAGGACTTAGTACAATTTCCACATATCCACCATCTCAAACCTGCTCAGCTGGGCCTTTTCAGAAGAGGATGGTTGCCAGGGACTGACCCTGCTACAGGCATCTGGGGAGCGTTCATTTCCTTTGAATCTCACATTTGTTCTTTTTGGAAGAGAGTGTGGGTAAAAAAAACAAAAAAACAAAAAAAAACAAAACAAAAACAAAAAAAAAACAAAAAAAAAACCTAGATATGAATCTTCGGTATAGTCAAGATGCACTGATCTCAAGTCCGTGGGAGCCTTATGATGGGGGGATGGTTCCTGTAAAGTAGATGCTACTTCTCTTGCCAAATTGTTAAAGCTCTCCTTATATCTGAGTTCCTTAACACATCCCTCTGACAAGTAAATCATCAGAAAGTGAGCAGAGGTGAGGGTGAAAAGCACCCCCTCCGGCCCCCACAGAGGAAGTGACACCAGGATCAGACAGAACCAATACCAACTGGCCTAACATTATTCTGGACTTCTAGAGAAAACTCCTGCCTGGCTAATATCCCAGTAGTAGCTGGAGAGATAGCGAAACACCACACCTCAGCTTGACCAGCCCCATCCACACTGTAGCCCCCACCTTTCCCAAGACCTAAGTTGACAAATCCCATCATGCCTTTCCTGACCCATACACAATATTGATGACATAAACTACAACAGTACACAGCTGGACAGTCATAAATGTGGGATGGGTAAGCTTGAGTTGAAGCCTACCTGCCACACATCAGGTGTCAAACTAGGCCATTAGTTCACTTTAAAACCTTTCATTGTGTGACATCTGATGTGAGAATCAAATTCAACAGAACTCCAAAAGGGTCTATAGGAACAACTGATTCATAAATCATTCCTTAACTTCCTTATTCATCAGCTCCTGAGTCAGAAAGCTTTTCCCACTTTAGGTTCCTGATATAGCCTATGAGACCTCCTCCATAGAGGTGACTGAGAGTCATTCTACCTTGTATTCCTGGCGCCCATTAACGAGAGAAGGCCTGGGCCAATATTCTGATCTCAGTAGGGAACGCTAGGACTCTGTATCACAACCATCTGTCTCAGGCTCCTTCTCCATCTACTGCCTAACATGCTACTTACTACATGAGGTCATCTTGAAGGACCAGGAGTTAGATGAATTCCCTGTTAGGCAGACAGATAGAGAGGGAGAGGGGCCATAAATACGTAGTAAAGATGGGTAACTTCCAAGATGGCTGGCTTCTTCCTTGCCCTTTAAACCTGAAACAAAAGCCTGGCAACTTTAAACAAAATCCTTGTAGTCTTTTTCTCCTGCCTGCTGATGGGCTGGCTCTAGAGCCTAAAGCAGGACCTGTTATGCAGAGATGAGGACCAATCAATCATCCTACCAAGACTCCTAGACTGCAACATGCTAATGTGGTATGATGGGGGCAAGTCCCCTTTCCATTCAACTCCAGCTATAGTCTGAGGCTAGTCCAAGTCCCACTTGCTTCAAGGCTGAAAAGCCCTCGCACAGAAGGGGCATCTGGCCAGGAACAGGTGTTTCCTGAATAGCTGTATGGCTGAGGAAGAGCTGCTCGGCTCAGTCGCAGAGAGGGCATCTGCAGAGCCTGACGGGATAGGACAGCTACTCTTCTCAGTCTGAGTACAGTAGGCTCAGCCAATAAAATCACTCCTATTCAGGTGCAGGGGATTTACTAGCTGCTTTCTCTCCACTCCTGCCCTGCTCAACATCTCTCACTCTTACATTGATTCTGTCTCTTCTGGAGAAGGCAAATGTTGTTAAAGGGGATGGAGATGATTGCAGTTCATCGGTTATCTTCTAGACTGTGTTTGGTCTTTAAAAACACATTTATCTAAGCTCTAAAAGGTTTTAGGATTAAATTCTTCATGCAAGTTTCCCAGCCAGTCATGTATTTCCTGATCTATGTATGACCAGATCAGTTTTCTGGTAGTTGGCAAAGGGCGTGTCACTCTTTTGCCATCCACCTTGAGACTAAGTATGGCTTTCTCTTGTGATCTCTATGACAGACATGAGAAGAGCACACAGAGCCCCTGTCCTTCCCTCAGAAAACGGCTCCAGACACCACTGTGCTGTGAGGTTTTGCTACTCTTAGTTGCTCTTCCCCTAACCTTTCAGGATACTGCCATCCCTGGGGAGACAAAGAGCTTCTCTCCTTCCCTAACTACAGAGAAGGTGGGGCTGGCTGCCATTGGGATGTGACTGAGGAAGACTTGCTGGGTGACAATGCCAGGCAGGAGCTTCCTCTCACACCCTGAAATTCTACTCATCCCATGTGGGAGAGTGGGGACAACGAACATCTGCCTCGCTTACTTCCTACAACGGATTGTTCCTACTTGCCCTCCCAGCCCATCTTCCTCACTGGCCGGAAGCAGGTCAGAGGCTTTCAGAACTTGCTGTTCTGTACTTTCACAGTATATAAATGTTCTTACTGCTGTATTGTTCCTCTCTAGAACATTCATCTCATATCACAACCCTCCCAGAGTCCTCTTTCTATGATAGCACCTGGCTGGCAGGATCTTGGGAGCTTAGGAAATTCTATTCTCAGGTTAATGGGCCAGGGATCATAATGTTACATACTATTTGAGCCCCTGCCATCTTCTGCAGCTATAGAGGCTTCTTTGTCCAGGCCCTGGCCAACGCTGCTACTAAGATTTGTACCTGGGTACCACAGACCCAGACTCACTTCTGTCAGCCTTCACACTTCCCCAGCTGTTGGCATAGCTTTGTGCAGAGATAGACATGAACATTTTCATATTTTGTATTGTAGAAATACACTTGTGTTACACATTGCAAAAAGGAATCTGTAGCTTTAATTTTTTAAAGCCTATTTTAAATGATGGTTCTTAAACCTCCCTTCTAGCCCACCACCCACCAGAAGTAGTAGAAAAGAAGGAATACAAGGGAAGCAAACCTGTTTAGAAATAGGTCTTTGGAGCAAATTCCATCTGCGGTGTCAACAAATCAGGAGTTTCCTTCACAGATTAACAGACAGTGGCAGCTTGATCCACTTGCAAACAAGTCACAGATATACCAGCAGTCCAGTTTGGTTGTGTCGTGTGGCAGCAGCAGTGGCATGACCTAGCAGGAACAACCAGGCCTCAGCTGAGTCAGCACCAGTCAGCAGGAGGGACCAGAGCCAACAGGAGCACTAGGAACATTTCTCATCTGTGCCTCTCTCAATGAAGTGAAGATCAGCAAAGATGTGAGACAAACAAGCACTGTGCAGCTAGCTCTAGCAGCAAGCCAAGCCCAGCCTCCAAAGGTCCTTTGAGTCCTGTTTTTACTCCCTACAAATGTCACATGTGCTCCATGGGTCTTACCTCAGCACATGTCTTACCTCAGCACCTGCGTCTGTCCCAGCTGACACCACTCTGTCAGTCATCCCAAGTCTGTGGAAGCAGAAAGAAGCCACAGCACACCCGCAGAAGTTTTTTGGTACATTTCTATCTATGGAATCCCAACAAATGGAACTCAACTATGCAATGTAAGGTGGATCCATACACGCATATAGTTAGCAAAGAATCCTTCATCACGTGTCCTTTCACATGTTTGCTTTAGTAGACCATCCTTTTATCTATGTCTGCTTCAGCAAAATGTTCTTTCCTGAGTCTGCCAAAGCGTTTCCCCAGTGTCCACCTCAGCAAAACTTTCCTTCAAACATTTGCCCCAGCAATGCACCATCCAACACAACTGGCTGTCCAAAGAACTCATAAGTTTCCACTTCAGGTGTCCACATATTTGTTATTAATACCTTACCACTCACACACTATTAATTCCTTTGTTCTGAGTTAACCTGTTACTGGCCTAGATACACCTTCGGAGAGTAGAAGGTCAATTGATACCCAAAGAAATTGACTCAATGTTTAAAGAAGTATATGATCTAAAAATCTACAAAACAAGACAAGGGTGTCAAGACATGAGGACAGAAACATAGTATACCATGTCTCAAAAACATGGCTGGAGAAGAGACAAGATGAGTACCAGGATGACTGATGCCCTGGCTTTCTCTGCCCCTTTCCCCAAGGCTGGTTGGAATTAAGGTTGAAGCTAGAGAGCAGCATTTGGGATATTAAATGGCTGCCTTTTTAGACTGCCTACTGTCTAAATGAAGCACAGCTTGCATATTTACCTTACGTCTACTCATTCACCTCCGTGGTGCCTGGCAGCACAAGTTTGGGTATTCTGGTTACACCTGGATTATTGGGCTACCACACCCCCCATTTGCTAACATGATGTCCCTGACATCAGCCTACTTCTACCTCCTCTGGGATCATGGGAACTTAAAGACACTTTCCTGGCTACAAAGGGTCAAAATGCTAATGAGTAGCTCCTCTACATAACTAAAAGGCTTACTGTCATTTACCCTCATGAGGATGCAGGATGCAAGTGTAAAGTGATATATTCTCACCGCGTATAACACTAGCTTATTTCTCACAACTGGACCTAGAGCAGGAGAGATGCTTAACTTCCCTTTCCTTTCACAAAATATAGGGCATAGGAGATATTTATCCTATATAATCTTCATCTCCTTACCCTACACCGTACACATCCATCTCTAAGGGATGCTCTATCTCCCCTATAAGAGTCAAAATGACTAATGTTGCAGATAAGAAATGCAGCTTGCAGATAAGATAAATGTCAATTGTATAGTTCGTCCAAGAACACTTATTGCAGTCATTGTAAAAGAAAGAAAAAAACACTGCTACTGAACTTAAATGATCAGACTGGGCTAGAAGAGGAATGGTGGGACATTCTGGTATAGACAATGTATAGAAACCAGATGCTCCCACATTCAGAAACATATTTTGAATATTCTGTATATGAGAAGGAAGAAAGGATGAAAGTTTTTAATGACCCTTCTGTATCCAAACTCTCTCCATGTTGTGGGAGAGGGAATGCAGAGGCTAGAGTTAATGCCAGGAAGTCCATGAACTAAATAACTAGTAAAGTCAGGCATAATAGCAGCCTAAATATGCAGAGGTAACTCGCCCTAGCTAAGGTTCATACAGAGCAAAACCCACTGGGTAAACAGATGCAGACCAGAGACATTGGATCCTGTGGTCTCTAGACAGCGAGGTAATTGAAACTGTATCTCAAGATCATACAGCTGAACAGTAACCCAAGCCTCTGGACAATCATTTTGAATTGGGAGCCTTCAGGATTTGATTAAGTCCTGAGCAAAATATTTACTTTCCTATGCCTTTTCCTAAGTGAGGATACAGGAAGATGAGAGCCATCTGCTGTTAAGAAGTCTTCTGCCAGAAACCAACTCTTGGATACCCTAATCTCAGACCTGACCCCTGCAAACTAGGGTGAAACACATTTCTGTTGTTTGAAAATGGAAGATGAGTCAGGAGGGAAAAGAATTTGTTGTGTGAACACACACACACACACACATGCACACGCTTTTTTAAAAAAAAATATGTTGTTTTTCTATTCTAAAGTATTTTGTAGTATAAGGCTATTATAGACTGCCCTAGTTAGGGTTACTATGGTTGTGATGAAACACCAAGGTAAGTTGCTTTGGTCAGGATGTTTCAATAGTAACCTTACCTAGGACACACAAATACTTCCACATCAAGGAAATTTTTCATGCCATATTGATTTATTAATTAATCCTTAATAAGGATGAATGCTATGAATGGGATGTATGACTAATACTGCAATCTGAGCACAGAAAATGATTAAACAGAAGGAATTTTACAACTCTGAGCTGAATTTTGGCTACATAGTGAATTTGAAAACAACCTGGGCTACAGCGTGTGACCATCTCAACATACACAAATAACGCATGCACTATATTCTGGATATTGTGAAAGTCAGCATAGGACAGGAAATAAGACCACAACAGCTGTCTGGATATCAGAAAGCTAACATTCCAGGGCCAGACCAGAGGGACGCCACAAACAGTAAGAAGTGAGATGAGGGGAACTACAAAGGAAGATGCACATTCCAAAGATGTCTGGGCAGTCCCTGACATGATTTAGAAGTCTAAATGAAACAAGCATCTGCTCCAGGCAAAAAGCTCCTCCTGTGATTCTAGCTGAGGCAAGAAACACTTACGAACTGGTACAGCCTTTGTGCTGTGCACCCTGACTCCCCCAACCCATTCCAGCCTCCTACCTCCCTCCTCAGTGCAACTGTATCACTTTGTCTCCTTCAAAATAAACATATGTGCTCACCAAGACTAGGACTTCTGATTAGCCAAGTTCTCCTCTTTATCTTATTATTATTTAGGGGTAATTCTTGTCTTTCCTTCCTTTTCCAGTTCCCTCCTCCCTATACTCCTTCCCAGGATAGAACTAATTAGAACAAGAACAAATCCTCCGTTATCATGATTCTAGCAAAGACTTTTCTAGTGGTACACAGAACTTCATGTTACACAACATGTGCTTATAGGAGGGAGGAGAGATGTGCTGCTCAAAGCGCCGGGAAACACCTCTGAGTGTGTGGTTTGAGGTAGGTCATTTTTATTCAGTAGCTATTTTATAATAGTGTATTATACATAAGAATAAGATCTTGTCAATCTGCTATTTCCTCTGTCCCAACCACTCTTGACTATTGACCATTGGCCTATTAACTTGACCCATTGTTCTAGACCGGTAAACCTCTCAAGCCCTCATTTCTCACATTCATTTATCTATCAGACAAGTGTCTTCTTAGCCTTCTATACACAAGGAACTGAGCAGAGTTGGAAGTGTGCTTCTCTACACTTTTCAGCCATATTTTGCTTAGGAGCATAATGGGCATGCTTCCAAAAAGGCTTTATTAGGTTAGCTTATATGATACAGTCTGGATAGTCTAACAAATGTTGTCTCACCAGAGAACCTGAGAGCCTAGAAGCTCAATTCATAGATGGATTTCTATGGTAGCTTATCCATAGACTGGATGTCTCATCTGGGGCTGAAGACCTAGAAAGTGCCTAGAGAGCTACTCATTTTCTGTCCACGTTAGACTCACAGAGCTGAGTATGAATTTCAATGAAATAATGCAGTAGAAGCAGAAACAAAGTAGATGAATTTGCCAGCAAGAGTGAAGGCAAGCAGGCAAAGGCAAAGCCTCCTTATTCCAGCTTTTACGTGGGTGACCACCTAAGATGCCATGCACATTTAGTACCAGGTTTCCCACTTCAAATAATATAATCAAGAATATCCCTCACAGAAGTCCCCAGTTGCTTGCCTCATAACTGATTCTAGATCCAGTCAGTGTGACAACCATGATTCTCCATCTTCACACCTCTTTTTGATTCTGAATCTTTGGTCTGTCATTGATACCTCAAATCTGTCTCTCAGGCCCCAGGGTGGTGAAGAACACTCACACTGAAGAACTGCTCTTCTCTCCTCTCCTATGCATAGAGGTCCATCTTAATCCTGGCCTTGGCTCTATGAGCCCTAATCCTGTATCAATGGACCCACTTGGGTTCTCTTCACACCATTCTTCCTGCTGCTCTGACACACAAATGTTATTTCCTTCTCAACCCACAGCATAGATTTTCTTTACTTAAAGGTAAAAATTAAATTAATTAAAATAAATTAAGACCCAGAAAGCAGGCAATGTATTGATGAGTCTATTTGCTGTGCTGATTTGAACAAAGACAGGGCCCTGCTCCTGTTTGCTCTGTGTCAATTAGGTTACATGATAACAATCCCTGTGTGGTTTACCTTTATTCCTGAGCCACGTTGACTTAACAAATTGTAACTGTGAGCCAATATAGACCCTTCTAGAATGTAACTGCTCATTTTTTAAAGCAGGCCAACGGGAACACTGCTTCGTACCTACAGTCCCCTTCCAGCACTGGTGTCCTGACGTAGAAGGAAGAAGGGAAAGGCCATCAACCTCAATTTCCATGGCACCTTTCACCCTCTGAAAACATAGAAGAATTTCTGGCCACAAGGAAAATATGTTTTCGGGGAAAATTTATTCTTTCAACTTTCCTATGTGTGGCTTGAAGTGGAGGCTAGGGAATCACATGATTGTCACTGGACACTCTTGCATCAGCCCTTCTCTGTCTAGAATGCCCTATCACTAATGAGGGATGGAGCAGTATTTTGTGAGCAATAACAGCCCCTGGCCAAAGCCCATCCAGGTCTTCTTCTTGCCTATACTTCAAGAGACAAAATGGCAGCTGTCATGCATCCTCACGCATCCTACTTACTGATGCAGCTTATTAAAATGCCAGTTTTTCTCTTTCACAGATGTCCTTCTAGGATGGAACTAAAAATTTTTGTCATAAGGTTCAAAATACATCATACACATAAAGTGACTACCTGTGTGCACATGTCTAAAATAAGATTATTTTAGCCTGATTTCAGTAAACACAAAGGTTATTGCCATGTAGACTTTTAAATGTTATTTTCTTCTTAATGCTTAAAACAAGCAAGAATCTCACAGGGTACAATCACTAAGTAACCTGTCAGGGGAGGATGTTTAATTCAGAACCCAGCAACACTCAATTCCTTTGCAACATGTTTTAATATACAGGAATCATACCACATACCTTATTGTCAATATATTATCTTCAGCACCTACAACTGTGTACATAGTTGTTTTACTATTGTTTAGAAAGCAATGACAAAGAACATATCTGCACATAATCAGTAGCAGTGTAATTCTTTTTATGTATATGCATGTGGTATGCATGCATGTTTGTATGCATGTTCAAGTATGTTTGGGTATATATGTGTGAATATGTCTCTAAACACACAGAGATAGATAGATGATAGATAGATAGATAGATAGATAGATAGATAGATAGAAAGATAGATAGATAGATAGATAGATAGATAGATAGATAGATAGATAGATAGACAGATAGATAGACAGAAGGATGGATGGATGGACAGACAGACAGGACGATGGATGTACAGACAGAATGATAGGCAGACGGATAGATAGATAGATAGATAGATAGATAGATAGATAGATAGATAGATAGATAGATAGATAGATAGATAGAATATATATTCTAATTTTCTTACCATATCTCTACGAGCATGGTGTCATCAACTGGAGCACACTCAACTTGTCAGAGGCATTTACAGACAATAGACTCTCCCTCTCATAGCAATTACTGGTGGTTTCTCAGCTATGGGCAGAGGTTCATTAGCCCCTTCTTCCTCTGTGATGGAACATTGATTGACTTGATGAGTGTAGGAGTCTTTCCAAGCTTAGAAGACTCTGATTTACCATGATCCTCCATGACCAAGCTTATTGCTTTTCTAATCTTTCCATCCTCTGTTCTGTGAAGTTCCCCGAGTCATGTAAGGATGGGACAAGATACTGATGTCACATTTACAGTGATGCACAAAACAGAAACTTGTTCCCTGTGCTTTGATCGCATGTGAGTTTCTGTACTAACTTCTACCCTGCATGAAGAGACTTTTCTGATGCAGGAGGACTAGGAGCTGTAGTGATTTATAGAGATAGACACATATTTAGAGAGAGCTTAGATCTCTTCATTTAGCAAAATAATAGGTTAACTGCTAGGGCCTGTGAGCTCCCCAACCATGGGGAGATTTACTGTACTAGGCATGAATTTCATCCTGTAGAACAGGTCCTAAATAAAATCAGAAAGCAGCTGGTTAGCTGCTTAACACTCATAACCCTATTGCACCCATGGGCCTATCTTGCAAGATGAGCATTTCTGTAGCTCACAGGTTAACATCTGCCTAAGGCTATTGATGATTTTTCTCCACAGGCAACTTATCACTGTCTGGTGTTACGAAGGCTATCTAGAGGAGGAAATCTTGCAAATCAATATGAGCTTGATTTCTGCTTGTCACTGGACTAATGCATGTAGTCTATTCAGCAACAGTCTTCTGGATCAGGTTCTGATTGGATGCAAATGCCAATAACAACAGTCTGAAACAACACCTCAAGGGAGATAGATATCTTACATTTGGCACTGAGATTTTTATTTAAAAGGAGCATTCTCTCATGTGTAATTTAACTTCAACTAAACTTGTGTGTGTGTGTGTGTGTGTGTGTGTGTGTGCGCGCACGCACACTCATATGCATACGTTTAATGTATTTATATGCTTCAAACAGTAGATCTCCATATTGCTTTTCCAAACACACTTAGTGTTATTTATCCCTCTTTTACATCCCTTTGGCCCTAGATTCCCATCCTTCTCCCAACCTAAACTCTAAGAAATAAATAGAAAAGATGCAACTAACCACATTTGCAAAGCACAGTAATTATAATAGTCTCTTTGAGATTGTAGACAAAAAGCAAATCTCTTTACCAAAACGTACTGAGTAAAGACCTTTACTCTTCATTTTCCTTAGCCCTAGTTTGTACCACTCTCTAATTCATGACTGAAGACCCTCGTGGTTTTAGGTATCTTGCCAATCAGTTGTTCATCTAGCAGTCTGGTGCTTCAGCCTCATCCGCAGCATCACACAGCTGTGTGCAGAGTCCTTTGGCATCTGGAGATCGATCACTGCCCGTCATGGGGAGCTCATTTTGTTCCAGCAGCAGCTTACTCTGTTTATGGCTGCATGCCTCAGAGTCATCTCATAAAAACTTTATTTCACAAACACTATAAATCACACACCTGCTAATATAAATATTGCTCCAACCTGTACCATTTTTTAAAACAATAATATGCCACCCAAATTTAGGCATTATTCAGGCAAGAGTCACTGTAGTTTTATGGATGAGAGAATGAGGTTTAAATAATGATAACCAGAGGCTAGAGAGGATAGCTTAGTATATTAAAATGCTTGCCATCTAGGCATGAGAACCTGATTTAAGGGGAAAAACAGGCACATTGGTAATTGCTTGCAGGTAATGGCAGGAAATGGGCAGGCAGATCCCTGGGACTCACTTGCCTACCAGCCTAGCCTGCTCAGCAAGCTCTGGGCCTGGTTGGAGAGTCTGCCTTAAAAACAAGGAGAATGACTCTTGGGAACTAATACCCAAGGTTGACCTCTGGCCTCCACACACATGCATATTTGTGTGTATGCATGTGCACAAATACTACATACATATACACACACACACACACACACAAATGTACACATACACACAGTTACCCATGGCAGATAATACACTAAATCCAACACCTAATGAATAACACAACTGAAACTAGAATTCAGATCTAATGCTTCATAGATACTCTCTTCAATAACAAGTCATTCTCAACAAGAATCATAATCTTTTATTTTTCAAAATTTTTTATTAATTGGATATGTTATTTGTTAACATTTTAAATGTTATCCTCTTTCCCAGTTTCCCCTCTGCAAACTCTCTATCCTATCCTCCCTTACTCCACCCACCTACAACTCCTGCTTTACCACCCTAGCATTCCTCTACACTGCAACAATAAGCCTTCACAGAACCAAGGGCCTCCCCTCCAATGATGCCAGATAAGGACCCTTCAGCTCCTTCAGTCCTTCCCCTAACTCCTCCATTGGGGTCCCTGTGCTCAGTCCGATGGTTGGCTGCAAGCATCCACATTGTATTGGTCAGGACCTGGCAGAGTCTCTCAGGAGGCAGCTATATCAGGCTCCTATCAGCAAGCAATTCTTGGAATCTGCAATAGTGTCTGGGTTTGGTGTCTGCATGTGGATGGATCCACAGGTGGGGCAGTCTCTGGATGGCCTTTCCTTCAGTCTCTGCTCCACTCTTTGTCCCTGTATTTTCTTTAGACAGGAGCAATTCTGAATTAAAATTTTGGAGATGGGTGGGTGGCTCAATCCCTCAACCAGGGGGAACATGCCTGACCTCTGGATACGGTCTTGATAGGTTCTCCCTCCCCTGTTGGGGTTATTTCAGCTAATGTCATCCCCAGGAGGGCCCTGGGAGGCTCTTGCTTTCCTGGTATCTGGGACTTTCTGGTTGCTAACTCCCAGTTCCCCGTCTCCCATTGCCACAGATTCTGTAACATTCTTGTTACATTTTCCGATGCTCTGTATGTCTCCGCCATCTCCACGCATACTTGATTCTTCCCCTCTTCTTCCACTCCCCATCTTCCCTTCCTCCCAAGTTCCTCCCACCCTCAACTTCCCGTGATTATTTTTCCCCCTCTCTATGTAGGACTGAAGAATCCACTCTTTGGTCTTCCTTCCTCGAGCTTCATGTGGTCTGTGAGTTGTATGGTGGGTATTCAGAACTCTTTGCCTAAAATCCACTTATCACTGAGTACATACCTTGTGTGTTTTTGTATGGCTGAGTTCCCCCACTCAGGATATTTTCTAGATCCATGCATTTGCTTGCCAATCTCATAAAGTCATTGTTTTTAATAGCTAAGTAGTATTCCATTGTGTAAATATACCACACTTTCTGTATCCATTCCTATGTTGAGGGATACCTGGGTTCTTCCCAGCTTCTGCCTTATTATAAACAAGGCTGCAATGAACATAGTGGACAATGTGTCCTTGTTGTATGTTGGAGCATCTTATGGGTATATGCCTAGGAGTATAGCTGGGTCCTCAGGTAGTACTATGTCCAAATTTATAAGGATCCACTAGACTGATTTCCAGAATGGTTGTACCAGCTTGCAATCCCACCAACAATGGAGGAGTGTTCCTCTTTCTCTACATCCTCACTAGCATATACTATTCCCTGAGTTTTTGATCTTATCCATTCTGACTGGTGTGAGGTAAAATCTCAGGGTTGTTTTGACTTGCATTTCCCTGATGACTAAGGATGTTAAACATTTCTTTAGGGGCTTCTCAGGCCTTCAGTATTCCTCAGTTGAGAATTCTTTGTTTAGCTCTGTACCTCATTTTTAATAGGGTTATTTGTTTCTCTGGAGTCTAAGTGCTTAAGTTCTTTGGATATTAGCCCTCTATCAGATGTAGTATTGGTAAAGATCTTTTTCCAATCTGTTGGTGCTATTTTATCCTATTGACAATGTCCTCTGCCTTACACAAGTTTTGCAATTTTATGAGATCCCATTTGGTGATTCTTGATCTTTGAGAATAAGTCATTGGTGTTCTGTTCAGGAAATTTTCCCCTGTGCTCATATGTTCGAGAATTTTCCCCACTTTCTCTTCTATTAGATTCAATGTATCTGACTTTATGTGGAGTACCTTAATCCATTTGGACTTGATCTTTGCACATGGAGATAAGAATGAATCAATTTGCATTCTTCTACATGCTGTCAGCCAGTTGAACAAACACCATTTGTTGAAAATGCTGTCTTTTTTCCACTGGATGTTTTTAGCTTCTTTGACAAAGATCAAGTGACCATAGGTGTGTGGGTTCATTTCTGGGTCTTCAGTTCTATTCCACTGATCTACACGTCTATCACTGTACCAGAATCATGCAGTTTTTAACACCATTGCTCTGTAGTACAGCTTGAAGTCAGGACGGTGATTGCCCCAGATGATCTTTTATTGTTGAGAATACTTTTGCTATCCTGGGTTTTTTGTTATACCAAATGAATTTGAGAATTTTTTGAGTATTTTTCCATCAATATTAATAAGGGAAATTGGTCTGGAGTTCTCTTTCTTTATTGGATCTTTGTGGGGTTTTGATATCAGCATAACTGTGGCTTCATAGAATGAATTGGGTAGAGTTCCTTCTGTTTCTATTTTGTGGAATAATTTGAAGAGTGTTGGTATCAGGTCTTTGTTGAAGTTCTGATAAAATTCTGCACTAAACCCTTCTTGTCCTGGGCTTTTTTGGTTGGGAGACTTTAGATGGTTTATCTGATCCTGATTTAACTTTGGTATTTGGTATCTGTGCAGCAGTGTAGGGGAATACCAGGACAGCAAAGCGGGAGGGGGTTGATTAGGGAACAGTGGGAAGGAAGAGGGCTTATGAAACTTTCAGGGAGGGGGAATCCAGGAAAGGGGAAATCATATGAAATGTAAATAAAGAATATATCTAATAAAAAATAAAAATGAAGTGACAATTGTCCTTAATTTATGCAATATTTTTTATTATAAAACTTCCAAGCATGCCTCTCTCTTGGGGAACTAATATACTCTGGATTTATGGAAATCCATAAATCCAATTTATTACAGGAAATGCTAAATGAAAAAATATTTTAAAGAGAAGATTTGCCAGATTTTACTTTTCCTCTGCATTATGAAACAATAAAATATTTCATTCAGCATATTTAAGTTGGCTACTAATGAGCATTAGAATTACTGGTCCTCTAAGGACTGTGCGTTTCTGTATTTTAAAAAAAGAAGAAGAAGAAACAAAAGAATATTGTCCATTTCATCCAGACTTTACAGTTTTGCTGTATATAGGCTTTTGTAGAGGATCTGGTGTTTTTTTCAATTTCCTCAGTTCCTGATGTTATATCTCCCTTTTCATTTCTAATTTTGTTAATTTGAATACTGTCTCTGTGCCCTCTGGTTAGTCTGGCTAAGCGTTTATCTATTTTGTTGATTTTCTGACAGAACCGGCTCCTGGTTTTGTTGGTTCTTTAAATAATTCTTTCACTTGATTGATTTCAGCCCTGAGTTTGATTATTTCCTGCCATCTAATCCTCTTGGGTATGTTTACTTCTTTTCTATAGCTTTAAGGTGTGCTCCTAAGCTGCTGGTATATGATCTTTCCAGATTCTTTTTTGAGGCACTCAGAGCTATGAAGTTTCCTCTTAGCATTGCTTCATTGTGTCCGATAAGTTTGGGGATGCTGTACCTTCATTTTCATTAAATTCTAAAAAGTACTTAATTTCTTTCTTTATTTCTTCCTTGACCAAGTTATCATTGAGTAGAGCATTGTTCAGCTTCCATGTATATGTGGGCTTTCTGCATGGAATTATTTCAATCTTCTCTTATCAGTTGAGGCCTGTTTTGCGACCAATTAAATGGTCAATTTTGGAGAAGGTACCATGAGGTGCTAAGAAGGTATATTTTTTTGTTTTAGAATGAAATGTTCTGTAGATATCTGTTAAATTCATTTGGTTCATAACTTGTTAGTTTGACTGTTACTCTGTTTAGTTTTTGTTTCCCAAGATCTGTCCATTGATGAGATAGGGGTGTTTAAGTCCCCCAGTATTATTGTGTGAGGTGCAATGTGTGCTTTGAGCTTTAGTAAAGTTTCTTTTATGAATGTGGGTGGCCCTGCATTTGGAGCAAAGATGTTCAAAATCGAGAGTTCCTCTTAGTAGATTTTTTCCTTTGATGTATATGAAGTGTCCTTCCTTGTCTTTTTTGATAACTTTTGGTTGAAAGTTGATTTTATCTGTTATTAGAATGGCTACCCCAGCTTGTTTCTTAGGGCTATTTTCTTAGAAAATTGTTTTCTAGCCTTTTACTCTGAGGTAGCATCTGTCTTTGTCACTGGAGTGTGTTTCTTATATGTAGCAAAATGCTGGGTCCTTTTTATGTATCTAGTCTGTTAGTCTATGCCTTTGGGGGGGGGTGTCCATTGATATTAAGAGATATTAAGGAATAATGATTGTTGCTTACTGTTATTTTTGATGTTATTTTTATGCTTGTGTGGCTATCTTCTTTTGGGTTTGTTAAATGAAGATTACTTTCTGGCTTTTTCTATGGTGTAGTTTCCCTCCTTGTATTTGCGTTTTCTACCTATTATCCTTTGTATTGCTGGACTTATGGAAATATGTTGTATAAATTTGTTTTGTCATGGAATATCTTGATTTTTCTATCTATGTTGAGAGTTTTCTTAAGTATAGTAGTCTGGGCTGCCATTTGTGCTATCTTAGGGTCTGTATGACATCTATCCAGGATCTTCTAGCTATCATAGTCTCTGTAGAGAAGTTTACTATAATTATGATAGGTCTGCACTTATATGTTATTTGACCTTTTTCCCCTATTGCTTTTAATATTCTTTCTTTGTTTTGTGCATTTGGTGTTTTGATTATTATGTGACAGGAGGAATTTCTTTTCTGGTCTAATTTAGAGTTCTTTAGGCTTCTTGTATGTTCATGGGCATATTTTTCTTTAGGTTAGGGAAGTTTTCTTCTATAATTTTCTTGAAGATCAAGATGGGAATCTTCACTCTCTTCTATACCTAGTGTCATTAGGTTTTGTCTTCTCATTGTGTCCTGGATTTCCTGGATGTTTTGGATTAGAAGCTTTTTGCATTTTGTATTTTCTTTAACTGATGTGTCAATGTTTTCTATGATATCTTCTGCACCTAAGATTCTCTCTTCTATCTCTTGTACTTTGTTGGTAATTTTTTACATCTATGACTCCTGATCTCTTTCCTAGGTTTTCTATTTTCAGGGTTGTCTCCCTTACTGATTTCTTTATTGCTTCTATTTCCATTTTTAGATCCTGGATGATTTTGTTCAACTCCTTCACCTGTTTGGTTGTATTTTCCTGTAATTCTTTAAGGGACTTTTGTGTTTCCTCTTTAAAGGCTTCTAACTGTTTACCTGTGCTCTCCTGTATTTCTTTGAGGGAGTTATTTATGTCCTTTTAAAAGTCCTCTATTGTTATCATGAGATGTGATTTTAAATCAGAGTCTTGCTTTTCAGGTGTGTTGGGGTAACCAGGACTTGCTGTGGTGGAAGAACTGGGTTCTAATGATCCCAAGTAGCCTTGGTTTCTGTTGCTTATGTTCTTGCCCTTGTCTCTTTCCATTTGATTATCTCTGGTGTTATCTGGTCTTACTTTCTCTGACAGTGGCTTGTCCCTCCTAAAAGCCCATGTGCCAGCACTCCTGGTAGACCAGTTCTCCGTGGGAGGAATTTGGGTATGAAGAGCTGTGGGACAGTGTCACTTCCATCCCACAGATGGGAACTGGAAGGATCCTTACCTAGCTGCCCTTTGGTTCCTCTGTCCTTATGGTTCTGGTTGGGTCCCTCTTGAACCAGGAATTTGATTCAAACTGGTGAACTCACCTGTGGCCTCAGGTGTGTCAGCACTCCTATGAGACTAGCTCTCTCCTGGTAGGACCCAGGTATGGAAAGCTGTGACACAGGGTCAGCTCCAGGCTCAGATGGAAACTGGAAGGATCCCTAATCTCTTAATACAGTCTTGTCTTACAATCCATGATGAAAAATTGATCCCAAGACCTCATATATAACAAAGATATTCAAGTTTCCCATAAAAATGAAAATACTGTATGTAACTTATATATATATATATATATATATATATATATATATATGTTGGATATATATATATCCATTTGTATACTTTAAATCTCCTTTGGACTTCTTTGTCACCTTATACAATGTAAAAGAAATTTAAATCATTGTTATTCTATATTTTGAAGGATATAATGACAAGAAAAGCCTCTGCTCATGTTCAGTAGAGACACAGCTTTTCTTTCTCAGGTATTTTCAATCCACAGTAGATATAACAACCAATGGATAGGAAGCTAACCTGGAAAATTACTAAACCTGTCACAGTCCATGTGGGATTTCCCCAGCTTCTCTGACAGATGGTGAAAACTATAAATAAGGACTAAACTGTAGGATCTCATTTCTGGGGAAAACTAAGTTAAAAAATGTTGCAGTTGGTTAGAGGAAAAAAAATGGGAGTAGACTTAGCTTGATTCAAATTTTTGTGCAGGACCAGTGGCATCCTGTCCTCAAGGAAACCTGCAGATCCTGTAGGAATGATGCCTGCCTTGAAGGGGACCTAGAAGACAGTCTGACTCCATTAGCATTTTTAGAGCTGCATAGCTGTCAGCCCATGAGAAGCTACACTTCACTCTCTAAAATTCTTGCATTTATAGCTAGATATTGTTGCTTCAAGTGTACCTGGGCATTTTAATTCACACACCAACCATCACCATACTTCGTTAGCCTCTTTGAATCATGAATATCCATAAAATGCAGTCCTAAATGTAAGTTTAGCAACTTTTAAGTTATAGTTTTGCCCATAGTGAATCTGGAAATTTTCCCTAGGGAAAAAAATCTACTGTTAATTATCAAGTCATTTTAAATTGGCAGAATTTCTCAGTGACACTATATTATTTTATGTCTCATATATCAGCAGGTGCTCACATTACTCAGAGTTCTTGAGTCATAGGAGCATTAATTATAATAGCTTTAGTTATTTCTCTGCAACAATAGAAAAGGTCCCTAAAACACACCAGTGAGGATTAATGTTTGGCACATGAATAAAAACGTGTAGTGTTTTTTCTTTAAATCTGTTTCATTAAATCATATAATTAGACACAAAACTCTTAGGTGCAATTTGTTTTTGTAATTGTGTTCTTAGTGGTATAATTTTTAATCATATATGAAGAATTCAGTGTTCAGTCCTTATATTTTTAAGCTGCAATTTTTCTTTTTTACCTTGAGCTCTTTTATTCAGACTTACTTCTCCTTTGACATAGATTATTTGAATTACTAACTCAACAATAGATCATAGCTTCTTCAATTTTACTCAATTTAGTAAGATGAAAAGTACCTGGCTTTGGAAATACCGCATAACTCTGAAGATAAAAGTAATAATAGCTTCCTATAATGAGGGTATGCCAAAAGAAGAGTATGTCATTGTCCTTTCTTTCTTTCCTTCTTTAGGCAAATATCACCTACCTCCATCATCTGAAACAATTATATTGGTTCTCTGCAACAGTTGCCAACTTTGAACTCTCCCAGAGAAAAAGCCCACCCACACATCCTGTCCCAGATATTAGCATACTGGACTGCTACAGTCATGCTGCAGATGTGGCAGCCATCTCTTGGACTGCTGCTTTTTCATAAAAATTCAGTTGATATCACAATGATGTGGATAAAAAGCTATTTGTATCGTATATATTGAATCACAGTTACGGGCAATAAAAACAACGATAATAATAATTTCAAAGTGGCTGTTAGAACAACTGACATGGGCAAAGAAAAGGTAAATGGATGAATCAGCAAAGTGGATGCCCTAAAAACATTAGGACCTCAGTTCAGATCTCCAGCATTCACACAAAAAGATAATCATGAAGCCAGCAAGATAACCAGCAGGTAAAGACACTTGTCACAAATCCTGACAACACACATGGCAGAAAGAGAATCACCTCCTAAAGATGTCCTCTGACTGTAATTGCCTGTGTAAGACCCCCAAAACCGAGAGTGCTCCAGCACCCCACACCCAGGAAGGCTACACCCAAATCACTCGCGGAGAAACAGTCTCGATGCAATAACATGAGGGTTTCTTTATTCCAGAATTCTGGGTTCCACAGCCATACACCGCACAGGGCTAGAGGATTGTGGACCATGAGTGCCAAATTGCGACAGCTTTTATAAGTTTACGACAAAGCCCTCGAATGACAAACCAATCATTTCTTAGCATGGAAAGCGGGCAAAATGCAAGCCAATCGCAACAGCTTTTATAAGTTTACGACAAAGCTCGCGAATCACAAACCAATCATTTCTTAGCATGGAGAGCCCGCGAAATGTGAGCAAATTGATTTGTACTACTACATAAGTTTTTAGGCCGATCAGTTTAAATTATTGTGCTCAGTGCACCAATTAGTTTCCTATTTTCTTGAATGTCTATAGCTGCATGAACTCCTGCATAGGGGTAATGGTGTAAGCAATTTACAGAAGCAAGATAAGCTTAGCCCATTTCCAGTTACCCTGTGGGGCCAGCATCACCTATTCAAGGCCTTTCTGCTAGGTCTAAACAAAGGGCAGGCTCTGGAATGTGACCTTTTACCTAGTTTCTAACAAAGCAAGATAGCATTTTAAACTTCTGACTTCTTGGGGTCATTAGAGTTAGGCTGTATTATTTTCTATCCTTTCACCTGCAGTTACATTGAACAGGCTACCTGGAAGGGAAGCTGGGGATGTATCAGAAGGCGACAAAAAGAGATGAAGACCAAGACAACATTGCTGTTCAAGGTCTCAAAGTTTAATGAAGAACTCCAAATATATAGGCAGGGGAAAACCCTTCCCCAAAGGCTGGAAGCTTCTCAGTAGAACCAGTTTAGTTGCTCCACCGGTAGCTAGTGTTTCTCAGGAAACTGCAGGTCCTTGAAGAACAATAGGCTTCACCTTGGTCTGAGAGTTCTACCCTAGGTGGAAGGGATTATGGCTGGCACAGGAATTCCAGCTCAAAGGCCGTGAGAGGAACTTCACCTTGGTCGATGTCAAGTTCCTGCCAGGTGGCATGGCACCTCAATAAGGCTTTCTACATCTGACCTCCACATGCACACTATGACATGGACATACCCACATATATGCACATGAATGAATGAATGAATGAATGAACTTTGAATATTCTAAAACTGGTCATGTTGGCTTGTCCCTGAAATCCTAAAGTAAAAAGGAATCCGTATTCAAACCAGGGCATTGACAAACCCACATCCATGTACCCAAATTAATAAATAAGCAATAAATAAATACATAAAACTTTAAAAATTCTGAAACTGGGCGTAGCAGCTTGTCCCTGCAATCCTGGGGTTAGAAGGGATCCCTAGGTTTACTAGCAGCTACTCTAGACAATCAGTGAGCTCCAGGATCAGTGGGAGACACTGCCTAGAAAAAGAGTAAAAGAATAAAAGACGCCCAACATTGACCTCTGGCATCCATGTGCGTCTGCACACACAATTGTACACAAACACATGCAGCCATCACTATCAAAGAAACAAAACAAACAAAAGTCTACAAAACCCACGGTTCCCAGTGAATCCAAAAGCACAGCTGGGCTCCATCACATCTCGCTTCACAAACGTGAGCTGCTTCACCCTTTCTTTTAACAACCGTAATTATTATGTTTCAAGAAGAGCTGCCAATTTATAACATTCTTAATGCAGATATAACATCAATCTTCTATTTAAAGCCAATGACAAACTGGAGATGAATATGAAAATGCTTTTTTAAATAAAAAAAGCATAGAAAGAGCATTTTTGGTTACTTACAATTATACCCTCTTTTGTAATCCCAAAGCACCCCCAATTCTGGAGGGTGGGGAACATGCAGTAGGTATAACAGCATCCACTCATCCCTACAGTAGTCATTGTTAACCATGTTTTGAGGTTGTTCAAAGATATCTTGAAATATAAGGAGCTCAGCCAAGTAAATTATAGGAGATTCCCGAAAAGAATTCTATGCAGTCATTACCGATCATGCCAAAGAGTAATTGTGTGGAAAGCTAGTCACCAGGAAGTCCATGAGAAAACAGTATTCAGTCAGATAGATGTCTGTTCAGCCCAAGGGAAGGAGCAGCTTGTGCTGTGAACATTTTCTCCTTCCCTCAACACTCTCCTTGGGTAGCTCTTGTGGCCTCTCAGTCACCATCCCCAAACTTTCAAGTGCTACTTTCTTGAAATATTTTGCCAAAAGAAGAATAAAAGGATGGGAGAAAGTCAAGAGAACGTATCTTTTCTTCAAGTTTGCCTCAGTGAGATTATCTGCTCCCAGAGCAGGCTGATAAGAAGGAGCATGTTTGCCTGCACAGATGATGCTTCTTCCTATGGAAGATGTCTAGACAAAGGAGGGACTTTATTCCCTGAGAAGAAACTGGATCTTTCCAGAATGCAGATACTGAGAAGGGAGAGTCGCTCCTGGCCAGGAAGCTGACAGAAACCTGTTTCCCATGTGATCACTGCCTTGAACAAGGAGATGACAGTTACCACCAGAGGAGACCCCTCATCGGGAACTGACAAGGTCCAACAGGAGTTCACCATGTGAAAGGATGCATAGGAAGAAAGGCAAGAGTAAACGTGAACAGCCGATGAAGGACAGTGTACCTGAAACGTAAAACATGGGTGGCCACGTGTCTCCATCGTAATGACAGCAACACCTCCAGATCACCACTGCTGCTGCCTCTCTCCTCCACACTGAAAGAGAAGTGTTTTAGTGCTTTATTTGGTACTATAGTATGTTAATGTTGTTTGGGTTGTTCTTTTTTTTTTAAAGAGTTATTTATTTATAAGTACATTGTTGCAGTGTTCAGACACACCAGAAGAGGGCGTCAGATCTCATTACAGATGGTTGTGAACCACCATGTGGTTGCTGGGATTTGAACTCTGAACTTCTGAAGAGCAGTCAGTGCTCTTAACCACTGAGCCATCTCTCCAGCCCCTGGGTTGTTCTTGATTAGTGTACACTGATTGGGTAAAATGATGCATCTCATGACATTTTGTACATGTATGTTATGTGCTTTACTCACATTCAGCCCCATCACCTTCTTTTGTCTCTTCTCCCTGTGACAGCCAGAATTGTCTCTCCTCTTCCAGAAATGTCCCCGTCTACTTACATATTGCACACATGCATTTTTGTGTGCGCTTGTGCATACATGTGTGGTGTGTGTGCATATGGGTGCACAGATGTGGTTTTCACATGAATGTGTGTCTACCTGTGAGTCCTTGTTCACCCCAAATAAAATGTACAAGCTGTTTCATTGACGATTATCTAAGAGAGCTATTTTCTAAATGAGCTGTAACACTGAAGAGCTGTAATACTGAAATCTTCTGAGCTGATCACCTCCTCCTACAGTCACTGCCAGACCAGAAAACGGTTCACCCACCTGTTCTGAACTTTGCTTCACCCTTTCATGCCCAGTGTGTGTGTGTGGTTCAAATACCCCAAGGGAAGACATGGTCCTCAGAACTCAACTCTGTTCTGTTCTCCCCTGTTTAGTGTGCAATAGTGCTTGGACACCCCAAGGGAAAAAAGGGGAAAATGGAACCACGGAACAAGATGTAAGAGTGCAACTTAACAAGAAAAACAACATTTCAAGAAAGGAAACAAAAAAGTATTTATGACACTGAATCAATAGTTCCTGGTAAGTAAGGTACATCTAAAAAGTTGAATTCAAAACTAAGCCATGGCATATTCGCTGCCTGCTGGGACAGAAAAGTGTCACTAGGTACTAGATCACCCTGAGCTTTAGATCTCTGGGGGTGCAAATCTCCAGGGGTCTACCTGCACTCAGGAACTGAGCACATAGGCGGTTCATCTGCAAGCCAGTCTGTTGTGGGACCTGTGTCTTAGGTGAGAATCAACAGGGGGAGTGACACCCACCACACAATCTTCGCTCCATAATAGAGCAGACAGAGAATACCTGGTTGACCTTGACAACCTAAGTATAACATTGCTTGAGGCAAGACTGAGCAGGGCTCCAAAGGCACAAAAGAGGAAGGCAGCATATCAGTAATCTGTGCCAGAGGAAACCCAGTCATCCAGTGTTGCAGAAATAACCTTAAAGATCCACAGTAGGTTGAAGCACCAGCCAGTAACAATAAGACCATCTAACACCTGGGAGAACTAGATGGCTAAAGGCAAATGTAGGAACATTACTAACAGAAACCAAGGCATTATGGTAGCATCTGAACCCAATTCTCCAACAATAGCAAGTCCTGGATACTCCAACATACCAGAAAAACAATATTTGGATTTAAAATCACTGGTCATGATGCTAGTACAGGAACACATGAAGGACATACTTAAAGAAATTCAGGAGAAAACGGATCAAAAATTAGAAGCCCTTAAAAGGGAAACACAAAAAACATTGAAAGAAATTCAGGAGAATACAAAAGCCAATAAGGAGGAAACGCAAAAAATCACTTAGAGAAATACAGGAGAACTTTGATAAACAGGCAGAAGTCATGAAAGAGGAGACAGAAAAATCTCTTAAAGAATTATAGGAAAACACAAACAAGCAAATGACAGAACTGAGCAAAAACTTCCAGGATCTAAAAACAGAAGTAGAAACAACTAAGAACAGGGAGAAAGTTTCTGAACAGAACACCAGTAGTGTATGCTCTAAGAGCAAGAATTGACAAATGGGACCTCATAAAATTACAAAGTTTCTGTAAGGCAAAGGACACCATCAAGAGGACAAATCGGCAACCAACAAATTGGGAAAAGATCTTCACCAATCCTACATCAGATAGAGGGCTAATATCAAATATATATAAAGAACTCAAGAAGTTAGACTCCAGAAAACCAAACAACCCTATTAAAAAATGGGGTACAGAGTTAAACAAAGAATTCTCACCTGAAGAACTTCGGATGGCGGAGAAGCATCTTAAAAAATGCTCAACTTCATTAGTCATTAGGGAAATGCAAATCAAAACAACCCTAAGATTTCATCTTACACCAGTCAGAATGGCTAAGATTAAAAATTCAGGAGACAGCAGGTGTTGGAGAGGGTGTGGAGAAAGAGGAACACTCCTCCACTGCTGGTGGGGTTGCAAATTGGTACAACCACTCTGGAAAGCAGTCTGGCAGTTCCTCCGAAAACTGGGCACCTCACTTCCAGAAGATCCTGCTATACCACTCCTGGGCATATACCCAGAAGACTCCCCACCATGTAATAAGGATACATGCTCTACTATGTTCATAGCAGCCCTATTTATAATTGCCAGATGCTGGAAAGAACCCAGGTATCCCTCAACAGAAGAGTGGATGCAAAAAATGTGGTATATCTACACAATGGAGTACTATTCAGCCATTAGAAACAATGAATTCATGAAATTCTTAGGCAAATGGATGGAGCTAGAGAATATCATACTAAGTGAGGTAACCCAGACTCAAAAGGTGAATCATGGTATGCACTCACTAATAAGTGGATATTAACCTAGAAAACTGGAATACCCAAAACATAATCCACACATCAAATGAGGTACAAGAAGAAAGGAGGAGTGGCCCCTGGTTCTGGAAAGACTCAGTGAAACAGTATTCGGCAAAACCAGAACGGGGAAGTGGGAAGGGGTGGGTGGGAGGACAGGGGAAGAGAAGGGGGCTTACGGGACTTTTGGGGAGTGGGGGGGCTAGAAAAGGGAAATCATTTGATATGTAAATAAATTATATCGAATAAAAAAATTAAAAAAAGGAAAAAAAAAGAAACAACTAAGAAAGCACAAAAGGAGACAACTTTGGAGATAGAAAACCTTGGGAAGAAATCAGGGACCATAGATGCAAATATCAACAACAGAATAAAAGAGATAGAAGAAAGAATCTCAGATGCCGAAGATACCATAGAAACCATGGACTCAACAGTTAAAGAAAATGCAAAATGCAAAAAGCTTGTAACCCAAAACATCCAGGAAATCCAGGACACAATGAGAAAGCCAAATCTAAGGATTATAGGCATTGATGAGAGTGAAGATTTACAACTTAAAGGGCCAGCAAATATTTTCAACAAAATTATGGAAGAAAACTTCCCTAACCTAAAGAGAGAGATGCCCGTGAATATACAAGAAGCCTACAGAACTCCAAACAGACTGGACCAGAACAGAAATACCTCCTGTCACATAATAATCAAAACCCCAAATGTACTAAACAAAGAAAGAATACTTAGGGCAGTAAGAGAAAAAGAGCAAGTAACACACCTCAGTGTCAAAGACAAAAGCTACCTTAAAGTAAAAGGCTGGAAGACAATTCTACAAGTAAATGGTCCCAGGAAACAAGCTGGAGTTGCCATTCTAATATCAAATAAAACTGACATTCAACCTAATGTCATCAAAAGAGACATGGAAGGTCACTGCTTGCTGGTCAAAGGAAAAATCCAACAAGAAGAACTCTCAATCCTGAACATCTATGCCCCAAATACAAGGGCACCCTCATTCATAAAAGAAACTTTACTAAAGCTCAAAGCACACATTGCACCTAACACAATAATTGTGGGTGACTTCAACACTCCACTCTCACCAATGGACCAATCAGGAAAACAGAAACTAAACAGGGAGACAGTGAAACTAATTGAAGCTCTGGACCAATTGGATTTAACAGATATATATAGAGAGAGAACTTTTCCTCCCAAAGCAAAAGAATAAACCTTTTTCTCAGCACCTCATGGCATCTTCTCCAAAATCGACCATATAATTGGTCACAAGACAGACCTCAACAAATATAAGAAGATTGAAATAATCCCATGCCTCCTATCGTATCACTATGGAGTAAAAGTGGTCTTTAATAACAATAAAAACAACAGAAAGTCCACATACACATGGAAACTGAACAATACTCTACTCAATGATACCTTGGTCAAGTAAGAAATAAAGAAAGAAATCAAAGATTTCTTAGAATTTAATGAAAATGAAGGCACAACATACACAAATCTATGGGACACAATGAAAGCAGTGCTAAGAGGAAAACTCATAGCTTTGAGTGCCTCCAAAAAGAAATTTGAGAGAGCATACACTAGAAGATTAACAGAATAACTGAAAGCCCTGGAACAAGAAGAAGCTAATTCACCCAGGAGGAGACGAAGACAGGAAACTCAGGGCTGAAATCAATCAAGTAGAAACCAAGAGAACCATACAAAGAATCAACAAAACCAAAAGCTGGTTCTTTGAAAAAATCAACAAGATAGATAAACCCTTTAGCCAGACTAACCAAAGGGCACAGAGAAAGTATCCAAATTAACAAAATTAGAAATGAAAACGAAGATATTACAACAGAAACCGAGGAAATTCAAAAAATCATCAGATCCTACTACAAAAACCTGTACTCAACACAACTGGAGAATCTGGAGGAAATGGACATTTTCTTAGACAGATACCAATTAACAAAATTAAACCAGGATCAAATAGACCATCTAAACAGACCCATAACCCCTAAAGAAATAGAAGGGGTCATAGATAGCCTTCTGACCAAAAAAAGCACAGGACCAGATGGTTTCAGTGCAGAATTCTATCAGACCTTCAAAGAAGACTTAACACCAATACTCTTCAAACTTTTCCACCAAATAGAAACAGAAAGAACACTACCCAACTCCTTCTTCAAAGCCACTATTATGCTGATACCAAAACCACACAAAGACCCAACTAAGAAAGAGAATTTCAGGCCAATTTCCCTTATGAATATCGATGCAAAAATACTAAATAAAATTCTTGCCCACCAAATCCAAGAACACATCGAAACGATCATCCACCATGATCAAGTAAGCTTCATCCCAGGGATGCAAGGATGGTTCAATATAAGGAAATCCATAAATGCTATCCACTACATAAACAAGGAAATCGATAAATACTATCCATTACATAAACAAACTCAAAGAAAAAACCACATGATCATTTCATTAGATGCTATAAAAGCATTTGAGAAAATTCAGCATCCTTTCATGCAAAATGTCTTGGAAAGGACAGGAATTCAAGGCCTATATCTAAACATAGTAAAAGCAATATACAGCAAACCGGTAGTCAACATCAAACTAAATGGAGAGAAACTTGAAGCAATCCCACTAAAATCAAGGACTAGACAAGGCTGCCTCCTCTCTCCATATCTTTTCAATATAGTTCTTGAAGTCCTAGCTAGAGAAATTAGACAACATAAGGAAGTCAAAGGGATACAAATTGGAAAGGAAGAAGTCAAACTATCCTATTTGCAGATGATATGATAGTATACTTAAGTGACTCTAAAAACTCTACTAGAGAACTCCTACAGCTGATAAACAACTTCAGCAAAGTGGCTAGCTACAAAATCAATGCAAGCAAATCAGTAGCCTTTATATATTCAAAGGACAAGCAGACTGAGAAAGAAATTAGGGAAATGATTCCCTTCACAATAGCTACAAACAGCATAAAGTATCTTGGGGTGACTCTAACCAAACAAGTGAAAGACCTATATGACAAGAACTTCAGATCTCTGAAGAAGGAAATCAAAGAAGATCTCAGAAAATGGAAAAATCTTCCATGCTCATGGATTGGCAGGATTAATATAGTTAAAATGGCCATCTTGCCAAAGGCAATCTACAGATTCAATGCTATCCCCATAAAAATCCCAACCCAGTTCATAGAGCTAGAAAGAGCAATTCTCAAATTCATCTGGAATAACAAAAAAAACCCCAGGATAGCTAAAACTATTCTCAACGTAAAAGAACTTCAAGGGGATTCAGTATCCCAGACTTTAAACTTTACTACAGAGCAATAGTGATAAAAACTGCATGGTATTGGTACAATGTCAGGCAAGCGGATCAATGGAATAGGACTAAAGACACAGAAATGAACCAACACCCCTATGGTCACTTGATCTTCAACAAAGGAGCTGAAAACATCCAGTGGAAAAAAGATAGTCTTTTCAACAAATGGTGCTGGTTCAATTGGAGGTCAGCATGCAGAAGAATGTGAATCGATCCATTCTTATCTCCTTGTACTAAGCTCAACTCCAAATGGAACAAGGACCTCCACATAAAACCTGACACACTGAAACTAATAGAAAAGAAACTGGGGAAGACCCTGGAGGACATGGGCACAGGGGAAATGTTCCTAAATAGAACACCAATAGCTTACACTCTAAGATCAAGAATTGACAAATGGGACCTCACAAAACTACAAAGTTTCTGTAAGGCAAAGGACACTGTCAAAAGGACAAAACGTCAACCAACAGATTGGGAAAGGATCTTCACCAACCCTAAATCTGACAGAGGGCTAATATCTAATATATACAAAGAACTCAAGAAGGTAGAACCCAGAGAACCAAATAACCCTATTAAAAAGTGGGGTACAGAGCTAAACAAAGAATTTTCACATGAAGAACTTCTGAGGGCTGAGAAATACCTTAAGAAATGTTCAACTTCATTAATCATTAGGGAAATGCTAATCAAAACAACCCTGAGATTTCACCACACACCAGTCATAATGGCTAAGGTCAAAAACTCAGGAGACAGCAGGTGTTGGCGGGGATGTGGAGAAAGAGGAACACTCCTCCACTGCTCATGGGCTTGCAAGATGGGGCAACAACTTTGGAAACCAGTCTGGCGGTTCCTCAGAAAACTGGGCATGACACTTCTTGAGGACCCTGTTATACCACTCCTGGGCATATACCCAGAGGATTCTTCAGCATGCAATAAGGACACATGCTCCACTATGTTCATAGCAGCCCTATTTGTAGTAGCCAGAAGCTGGAAAGAACCCAGGTGTCCTTCAATGGAGGAATGGATACAAAAAATGTGGTATATTTACACAATGGAGTACTGTTCAGCCATTAGAAACAATGAATTCATGAAATTCTTAGACAAATGGAAGGAGCTGGAGAACATCATACTAAGTGAGGTAACCCAGTCTCAAAAGATCAATCATGGTATGCACTCACTAATAAGTGGATATTAGCCTAGACATTTTGAATACCCAAGGCATACATAATCCACATACTAAATGATGTCCAAAAAGAATGGAGGAGTGGCCCCTGGTTCTGGAAAGACTCAGTGCAAGAATATAGGTGAATTCCAGAACAGGGAAGTGGGAAGAGGTAGATGGAGGAACAGGGGGAAGGAAGAGGGCTTAGGGTACTTGCTGGGAGTGCGGACCCAGAAAAGGGGAAATCATTTGAAATGTAAATAAAAAATATATCAATAAAAAAAAAGTTTTTTTCTGAGAAAAAAAAAAAAACTAAGCCATGAAAATGAAGTGGCTTCCTGCCTGTCATCTTCTATGAACAGTGAGGGCAGGTATATTTTAAGCTGAAGGGGATTAACCTAAAGTTTGGACTTGCCTAAACTAACATGGAGGTCTAAATCTTCCAGAGAAAGCAATCAGAATATAACCGAAAACTTAGGACACTACAGAGGTGGTCTATGTGTAGAAGTTGAGAGAGGTGTCAGGATGTGACCAGAATGATCCCCGGAGGTCAGTGAGGTGGGCAGGACAGGCAAGGAAGCAGCTAGGCAGCATGCAGGAGAGGCTATGCAGGGATCTCAAGGCTTTGAGGACACTAGCAGAAGGTATTGTAATGAGCAAACAGGACCTTCCACAGCCCTGCGCGCTCTCCTGACTTGCAGTGTCTGACTTCCCTGTCTGCCACCACCCTTCTCCACAAGCCCAGGTTCTGACAGTCACAAAGACATGACTACAGCTCCCCTGCACAGAACAGCCAGGCAGAGACAAATCTTTCAGAGAAGCAAACAGCCAAAGGTGTCAGCTCTCCCAGTCAGATGCCCCTGCCTAAATCTTTAAATGTTCTAACATCCAGCTCCAGTGCTGAAATCACACACAGAAAGTTCCTTCTGCGGCCTCCCTGTGCTCAGGCGAGTGTGGGCTTTTGGGAGGCTCCAGGATAAGAACTTCTGATAAAAGAGCATTTTGAAGATCAGCTTCTTGGTCCAGCACTCTTATTTTTCAGTCAGGTTCTTCTCTCATCATTTCTTTCCTATTTAGTCCACATAGCCAAAAGTGGTAGTGTGCTCAAAAAAGCTTGCACTGTGTTTCTAGAGTCATAAGCACACACATATAAATAACGGATTCTACAGTATGTTTTCACAAACTCATTCTTACTTATTCATCGCAACTTAAGTCTGAACACAAATGTCTCTTTTACATACACATTAATGAGTGTTTTCTAAAATCTCAATACTTTAACCATAATATTGGCTAAGTAACTTCACATCCCAGTTACAACAGTATGAGAGACAGAGAAAGATTGACTACTTCTGGGAAGCAAGAGGCCTGTCTGAGTAATAGTGTTTGTCACACTTTGAAATAGAAAGCAATGTATTTGAATCTTTACCAGAAAGACTAAAATGCCATCTTATTTTGGAAATTATTCAGAGCTATTTAAAGAAGCATCAGGAGAGCACAAGTGGCTTCCCTACAATCAAATCCACTCAACAAATAGACTGTTGGAGGAAGATTACAACTCTCCAGCATCACAACAACGTATGAGTTGCTGTGACATGTGAATCTATATTTCACAGATACTTTTAAGGTAAGTCCGTTTTCGTGAACTTCAGTAGAACAGTAAGGAAACAAGCAAACATACCCAAAGGGATGTATGAGTGTTTATTATGGATAAGGTCATGTTTCATTTCTGACTGAAAAGAAGCTGTATGAGGAAAAAATCAAGTAGCACAATCAGACAAAAATCAGTATTCATTAGGCTAGGCTGTAATACTATCTATATCTAGTATCAAGTTTAAAACTTGGGATAAACTAGTTCTCACATCAAAAAGATTTTAAAAGAAAAGACCACTTAAAGGTAGATAAGCTCTTCACTAATGAACCAAGCCAGGCCATTCTCAGAGTACAAGGGTTCCAACACCTTTGGAGGCAATGGTCCTCTGCCATTTCCCTATGTCAAGAACACGTGCACATTGGTTCCTTCCACAGCTGGGTCCTTACCCCTTCCAACAAAATCCACATGTTCAGATAAAACTTCCCAAATAACTTTAACTATATTAAATATGAAATCATTTCTCTCCTTCAGGATTCTCTTTTGTGTCTTACTTGGATTTTGAAACAACTCATAGTTCTCTATCTAGAAATGTGACCCATGGGCATGACTAACTTTAGATCAGATCAAGAGATTATGCTACTATGATAACATTAGTAGCTTTACGAGAGACAAAGATAGCTGGTGTAACTTTGTCTCTCCATATAAATATCCTCTGATGTGTAACAAGAGGCTTCAAAGCCTCCAGAAGTATGAGCTAAATAGGTCACTGTTACTCACAAAAACTCAGTAGTAGTCAATTATAGCAAGAAAAGATGAACTAAGAAATACCTCCTATGTCCATCCCTTACCAATCACTAGATTTTTATTCTGCTTCTTTCTAGCATATCAGTATCTTCTCCAATATAAAACAGAGGCTAACAGGCTCTGGAGATGACTCAGTTGGGAAAGTGTTTTCCATGCAAGCCTGAGGACCAGATTTCAATCTCCAGGACTGATGTAAAGAAGTTGGGCTTTGTGGTACATGCTCTGTGTGAGAGACCATGAACCCCAAAAGAATAGGTATGATGCCAAAGGAAATGACACCCATTGCTGTCTTCTGGCCTGCATATGTACAGACGTGTGTGTGCGCGCGCACACACACACACAAATGCACACACACAGACATATGCAGAGAGGGGTGCTGGGACTACCTTAAATGGGTGCTATCTAGCTCTCAGTGTTAAGCACCTACATATACCCATGTAAATGTCATTTTTATTTCCTCAGATGAAGTGATGAGAACTGTATCCAAGATGTGTGAATCCATGGCTTGGGCTGAGCCCAGAGCATTTTCTTCTCTATTTTAACTCTCCATAGACATAGGCCTGAAAGCTTATAGCCTCAATACAATCTAATCTTCCAAGATGACTCAGTCAATTTGGCTTTTCTTGGCTTCTGACTGAGTCTCATACTAACTTTGGAATATGTTCTAATCTTCTGTCTCCTTCATATTCTCAGGTTGGTTCTTCCTTCATCTATGTCTAGCTTGTTCTTTATATAATTTGTCTCTGTAAAATTGTCATGTATACTCACAACTCACCACACCACCATTTTTCTCTCTTGCTGGTCTTAAGTAGCCTCTCTTCCTCTGATGTTCTCATGTGAGTTGGGTATATCCCATCTCCAACTCATTCTGTCAGGTCTTTCAGATTCATCACATTGTCTGTCCCTCAATTAGACATCACTGCCAAACAGAGGTTTCCTTCTATAAACTATCCTTACCTTCATTATTAGGGATTAAAGGTGTATACTAAGGGTATATCTGTATTCTATCAGGATCACGCTGTAATCCAGGCTTGTCTGCATTCCAAACAGAAAATAATAATTATACTTTCTCATAGAAACTAGAAATCACATTTTCATACATTTTATCAAAATAATAGTGCTCTTTTTTACTTAGTAGAAGCTCCTGGTGGTCTATTCTCCTACCTGAGGCCATCTCCTCCCACTGCAGATGAAGGTAATTGATGGAGAATGTTTTTCTAGAAGCCAAGAAACTTCTAGTCAGTGATTAGAAGCAAGATGACAGAGTGGGCTTAGGAAAGGACCTTAGGTGTGGGGCTGGAACTAGTTTCTGTCACTCTGTTGGAGCCTCCATGTGTCAGATGCAGCAGCCCTGGTACTCTTCCCTCAGTCTAGTGACTTCCCAGTTTCTTACATCTCAGCCTCAAGGGCATTAGGAAGGATGCCAGATGCTACAGCCCGAGTGCTGCATCAAAACTCATGTGAGGCACTAAAATATGAGACTAGCTGGGACCTTTTGAAGGTGTGATAAAGTCTGGAGGCCTCTGCTATCAGAAACGGATCAACCCACTCAGATTAGTGGATTAGTAAATTAAATCTTAAGAGTAGGTATCACTTAGGATGATATTTTCCAGTTCCAACCATTTGTCTAAAAATTTCATGAATTCATTGTTTTTAATTGCTGAGTAGTATTCCATTGTGTAAATATAGCACATTTTCTGTATCCATTCCTCCATTGAGGGACATCTGGGTTCTTTCCAGCTTCTGGCTATTATAATAAGGCTGCAATGAACATAGTGGAGCATGTGTCCTTAGCCCAATCACAAAAGAATACACATGGAATGTAATCACTGATAAGTGAATATTAATTAGCCCAGAAGCTCTGAATACCCAAGACACAAGTAGTATGTTAAATGACTCCCATGAAGAAGTAAGGAGAGGGCCCTGATCCTGGGAAGGCCTGATCCAGCATTGTAGGGGAGTACCAGGACAGAGGAAAAGGAGAGAGGTGATTAGAGAATGGGTGGAGAGAAGGATTATGGGACATATGGGGAGGGGGGAACAGGGAAAGGAGAAAGCATTGGGAATGTAAACAAAGAATTTAGAAAATAAAAATAATAACAAAATTTTTAAAAAGAAATACAAAAAAAAGAGTAGGTATGTGGTAAAATCCAGTGCTTCTGTCTCTTAGACAGACCTCATGCTATGTGATATCCTGAGCCCCTCTAGGATGCTACCAGATCCCTGCCATCAGAAGAACTTTATCAAATGTGGCTTCCCTGATTACAGAAGTGTGAGCTCCACAAGGCTTCCTTCCTTCCTTCCTTCCTTTCTTTTTTTCTTTTCTTTCCCTTTTTTTGTTTGTTTCCCAGACTTGGGTATTCAGCCGCAACAACAGAACTAAGAGACCTGACTCCAGCAACCACATCTCTTGGCATGGAGACATCATCCACAGTGAAGCAGTGGAACAGTAGCACTTGTCAATCTGACTGCACATGGAAAAGCACATGAACACGGAAGCGGAACACAATGGCAGTCTGTGAAGCGTGATGGCTGTGTGGGAGAGCCGTGAGCAACGCTGAAACCCTCCAGGTATCTGTAGAGGTTTTGAGCTAAAGTTAACAGCTAAAATTATCATTAAAAATAAAAAGTATTTTTAACCCAACATAAATTAGCAATGTACCTATTTCAATTGCTCTTGCGCTGATTTTGGAAAATGCCTAAATAGCTTGAGGTTTGGGCATAAATGTACTATTTCAAGCATTATGGTATTTTGTGTTTGTTTTTCAGTTGTAAGGTCTTTTTTTTTTATCTTACCAGGAATTTTACTAGGTAGATGCCAGAGCCTTAACTGCTCCCATTTGATGGAAGGAAAGGTGTCCATTATCTACCTATTGGTTTAATTGTATCTCATGCCTTATAAACAGGATGACACAAGAAAAATTGAGGTCATTTCTATTATAGGGAATCCATTTAGCATATCTTAGAAATTGTCTTTAATATCCTGTAAGACACTGTATTTGAAGGATAATTTCTTTAAAATATGCTTTGTCCATAGAGAAATCAACCAAAGAGTAATATTATAAAAATTAAAGCCATTTCTGGAGAGTTTCCACTGAACAAAAAGAGTATGAAACTGGGAGATGTGGTACTCCAGATTGAGAACAAGAAAAGGGATACCTGTTGGAAGAGTAGGGACACCATTTGCTTGTTTGTTTGTTTATATTTTTCTGTCTAGCTCTCTGGGTGAGATAAGATTATACTATGCAGGCTATTCTTAAACTCCCCAGCTCAAGTGATCCTCCTGTCTCAGCCTTCCTGCTGCTGTGATTGCAAGAACAGCACAGGTTACCACACCACACAATGACAGAATTGAAAAGAAAGCTGTCAGTTTTCATGGGAAAACAATAGTTTGTTTTACTGAGGCAAATCAGCATTGAACTGGGACCACAATGAACCTGTCTTGTTGCCTGCCTCTGGATGCTCTGGACGGCTTAGGTTAAGCAGACAGACCCATGTTGCCATGCAGGGTAGTGCTACCTCACCTGTCAGATTCATAGCAGCATCAGTCAGCCCAGGCCCCAGAGAGCAGTTCTCACTTCACACCCAAATGGCTCTAAGGCACAATGTGGGCCTCCAAAGGAGCTAAATGAACCTTTCTGTGTCTCAGATCCTAGCCAGAATTGAGAGCCTGTGACCACTCTGGGTTTGGAAATAAGTTCTTGCAAATTTTCAAAACTTATTCTATGGGGCTGGAGCAATGGCTAATCCATTTAAGAACACTTTTTGCACTCAAAGAGAAGCAGGGTTTGGTTCACATCTCCCCACGGTTCTTTCCAAACATCTAGGACTTTGATTCCAGGAGATTCAATGCCCTCTTCTGGCCTCCTGAGGCACCAAGCACAAATCATATGTATAAATTCATACCCAAAACACTTATACACATTGAATGAATGAATGAGTGAATGAATGAATGAATGAATGAAAAATAAATCTAAAACCAAAACAACATAATTTATCTTCAAAAGACAGTGTTTCCAATTTGTTGATGTACAATTAGCATTTCATACTCAACTTTCAATAAGGCAAGAATTTAACTCTTTATACTTAAAATGTGTATGTCTTGGCTCATAAAGAATACCGTGTATCCAAAATGATAATTGAGACCAGGATTATACCATAAATGGGTTTGTTAGGTGCACTAACACACAAGTGTAGTTTATTAATTGTCTGACATAAACTGGGCACAGGTTTGCATTGGTTTAATTAGCTAAATATAAGGCATTTTATAAATACATTTATTTGTATGTAAGCATTGCCTTTATTGAATTGATACTTCTGCAGTTTAAGTTTCAGTAAACTTTGAAGATGTTAATATCTACATGAGCTCAGAAGATCTTCCATTCAAGCAACAGATGGCAGTGAGGCATTTCTGATCAGCAACTGGTTTTTACATTGAAAATGGAGAAAGTGATCAGAATAGACCCTGAAAATCTTATGGTATGCCAAATGTCAACATATTTCAAGGCCTAAACTCAGAGCCACAGTCTAAACTTAATGGAAAATGTGTTAACAAAAAGGTGAAATTGAGACTAATCATTACACTCAGGAAAAATGAAATGATTAAGTCCTGGCTATTTTTGTACCAAAATTGTCCTACACTCATTCAGCATCAAGTTATTTGTTGTTTATATTCGGGATCCAGAAGCTTCCTGTAGTTTAATGAGAATAAATGCTTTAGTGGTGCTGGAAAAACTTCAGAAAGGTGATCTTCCAGATTCCTAAATTAAATAAATCTCTGGAAGAATTGGAAGGAAGTGGAGGAGGGAGGAGGAGGAGAGAGAAGGGGAGAGGGAGGAGGAGATGATTTCTTTCACGAATGCCATCTCCAGCAGCTTTTAACTTCTTTGTTAGGAAACTACCTAAACACTGAGGACACTGTGGTCAGCTTATGTTATTAAATCAGACTCCAACACCCTTGAACCCAATTTTCTGCCTCTTTGTATCATGTGTTATTTGAAATTATCAAAGCGTTTTCTAATGCTCTACTCTTATTCTAGACAAAATATGCTTCTGCTATCTTTTCTAAAAATCACAAGAACTAATAGCACTAAGGATGCAAAGACTCTAAAACTGCCTCAAAGCAAGAAGGAATTCTTTATCCACGAATCCCTAGCCTGCTGCTTTCAATTTCTGCTGCTTCTCCTAGAGGAAATGAATGCCAAGCAGACGCAAAACTTGCCCCTGGAATTTAGTGTTTAGGATCTGAGTAGTGTATGGGTATAGACTCTTGAGAAGTAGTCTTAGTTGACTTTTATTAAATACATATATATGTATATATGTATATATATATATGTATGTATATGTGTGTGCAACTGTGTATGTATGTGTGTGTGTGTGTATATATATATATATATGTATATATATACTCACTATGTATATAAATAGTGAGAATTTTTTTTGTTTATAGTGAAAAGTAGCATCAAATAACTTAAGAAAGTATGCAGGGATGGTTTAGATGGTTCAGTAGGCAAAGGTCCCCAATTGCCAATGACAATGATTATAAAAGTAATTTGTTTCCCTAGTGAAATTCCCAGGTAGGAAACTGCATTTTAACTTGAAGTGGCTTTTAATTGTCAATAGCTTCTGATTTAGGGGCTTATGGCCACTTCGCTTTTGTGCTGTAGGACTCCGTCTGGTGCAAACGCTCACAGGCCCTGTGCATGCGGCCTCAGTCTCTGTATTCGTGTGTGCTTCAATCCTGTTGGCTTGGAGGGCATTGTTTCCTTGGTGTCCTACATTACCTTCTGACTCTTAAAATCTTTCTGTCTCCTCTTACACAAGGTTCTCTGAGCCCTAAGGGGTGGGATTTAATGAAGACATCATTTCTGTCTAAGTATTCCAAGGTCTCTCACTCTCTGCATACTGTCTGCTAGTGGGTCTATGTATTTTTTCCCATCTGCTGCAGGAGAAAGCTTCACTGATATGGCTGAGCAAGGTATTGCTCTATGGGTATAGCAGAATGTCATTAGGAGTATTTGCTATAATATTTTAGTAGAACAGAAGAATTTTGTTTGACTACAGGACTCTGGGCTATCTAGTCTCAGGTTTCTTGGCCACTGAAGCAGTACAGAGTTGGGCTCCCTTTGTGGAATGGGCCTTAAGTCAATCAAATGTAGATGGGTAGCCCCCACAATTTTTGTACCACCATTGCATTAGCATATCTTGAAAGTAAGATACCATTGTTGATAAGGGTATTTGTCTCGGTTGTGTTTGTGCTTCTCCTTTACTAGCATGCATATAGAGAAGTAACTTCCTGTATCACAAATGCTAGCATAAATAGAGAGGTGAAGACTCTATGTAGACAATAGCTTGAAATCTCTATGTTCAATGAGTTGTATAGGTGTTGTGTTTAGCAATAGGATCTTGCCAGCTTGGAGAGAGTAATGGCAACATCCTGGGTTGTTTGAGGTTCCATGGAGTTAGCTTCAGAATGTCTGTGTTCAGTTTTTGTCTGGATTATCTGTTTATTTGTGAAAGTGGGGTATTCAAGTCCCCGACTAGCAGTGTGTAAGAGTTAATATGCGATTTGAGTTTCTTTTAAGATATTGAGTGCCCTTGTGTTGGGCACATAGATGTTAAGAATTACAATGTCCTTTTGGCAGGTTTTTCCTTTATTGAGTTTATGGTGTTATTCTATATTCCTTTTGATCAGTTTTAATGTAAAGTCTATTTAGTTAGGTATTGGAATGGGCATTAGGTCCCATTTGCCTGCTTGAAATATCTTTTCATCATCCTTTTACCTAGAGGTGATGTTTATCCTTGATATTAAGGAATGTTTCTTAGATACAAAGAAGGAAGAATCCTGCTTTTGCATCCATTCTATTAGTTTATGCATTTTTTTTTCACGGAGAATTGGGACCACTGATGTTGAGAGTTATCAGTTAACAGTGTTAGCTGATTTCTGTTATGTTGTTGTGATTGTGGTGGTGTTAATGGTATCTTGTTTGGTGTTTTGCTTTGTTTTGTTTTGTATGTGTGCATATTTCTCTTCATTTGATTTTCTTGTGTGGGATTAGCTATTCCTTGTGTTTTGTAGGGTGTAGCTTATCTCTTTAAGCTGGAGGGTTTGTTCTAATTTGCTTTAATTTGGTTTTATCCCGAATGTCTTAGTTTCTCTGTCTATTATGACTGAAGGTTCTGCTGTTGTATTAGTCAGGGCTCTGTAGAGTCACAGAACTCATTATCACTTGATCCTCATTTTGTTGGCTTTTTGGTAACACAGCCTTTCTTGGAGTTGACTGAGCTCCAGGTGTATGAGTCTGTACACCCTAATGGCTCTATGGTGCCTGCACTACCTGCCCAACACTATTTATTCCTTCTCTAAGAGCTGAACACTTCTGTTATTCCTGGATGGAGCTGTGAATCCCACACCCTACTTTGTCATCCTCTTTCTGGAATACAGTAGTATCTGATGCTGCAGAGGAAAGGAGTGGCCCACAGACTCCACCCATTCCAGGACTACAGACTCTACCCTTCCAGACTCTGCCCTGCCTTCTCTGAGCTGGTGGACCTGCCACACCCAGGTACCCAACCAGAAGAGGTGGAACTAACATAACCATAGTTTCAAAGGAAAAAATACTAGTATGTGGCCTAGAGATCATTCTTATAATGCTTTGGTGAAGAAAGTTGCCACCCTCTGCTCTTGTCCAAAGAATTCTGCCTGAAGCTAAATTTAAGCGTTATGGACTAACCACTTTGACAGAGGATATTTCTAGACAGTCTAGTATTGACTGTGTTGCTTGGGTATTAATGATCACACTGGCACAGATTTATAATGAAAAGAAACATGCCAAGCAAAGAAAAATACAAAGTGTACAAGTTTGAGAGGAAAATCTGGCCTCATCTTTCTTGGGTGAATGTTTCCTTGGTTTCTGATGCCCTCTTTTGTTCCTAGGATAGTTTGGTAGCTGTGTGTTACCTTATAGAGAATTTTTCCAGAATCATGCTGGGTATGTCCCAGAGGGCTTTCTGGTAAGTTATTTCTCTAGGTATTGGGAGCTGACAGTTAGGAATGGATATAGGCTAGGAACAGGAAGGAGGAACGCAGGGTATGCCACCAGGACCTGCTCAGTTCCCAGATGGGGAACAGTGAGGAGGGTAGATTGTGAGAAGGAACCACAACTGTCGTCTGCTAGTGAGCTAGAGAAGAAAATAAGGGGTTGGATTTAGAGAACAGGAAGTGTGAATATAAGAAGCTTGCCTTCCTGTTCTGTAGTTGGGCATGCTCTGTATGGGTCTAGGGGGTGGCTGCTGTAGTTGGGGGCTAGGATGAAGTTGAAAGAAGGTATATGGGAGAGGAATATCAGTGTGGTCCACATCCACTGAAGGACTACGTTAGAAGGGAAGTAGCCTACCTACTTCCCTGGCTAGAGTACTATCCAGGTATCTTCAGATTTCTTTTTTTTTTTAATTTATTGATATATTTATTTACATTTCAAATGATTTCCCCTTTTCAGGACCCCCACTCTAGGAATATATTAACTAGGGAGTCCTGCAAGCCCAAGAAACAGATATTAAAGTACATACTATGCTAATATGAACAGGGTATATTAAATGTATAGCCAAGGCAAGATTAGCAGATCCAGGATGTTATCAGACTCTCAGCCCAGTCCACTGGTCTACATAGACACACTTATGATGTGGCTTTTATCTTCATGCTTGTAAGCTGGTAAATACCCACTACTTCTTGGACACAAACACTGGAGAAGGCAAAGGGACCAAAGACATTCCCAAGTCACAGCTTTGGCTTAGTTGGAGAATAGAATCCTTCCGAAGAATTACTACCCATGGATTAGTGACAAGGACAAGTCCAGTCACTGTTAGTTATGAAAAATCAAAGATGTCAAGAGATGGACTGTTTCAGCTTCCATATTAAAGGAAGCACAGCATCCAGGAATCTGATGCTCATTGACTACGCCAACCTATAACTTTTGCCTCATGCTCACAGTGAGTTTGTAAGCATACACACTTATCAAAGAATTACCCTAAATCCACTCTTTGAAAAAATATAGCAATTGGGGATCAAAAGTCTGTAAATGGACTCTGTGGGCAATTCCTTCAGAAAAAATGAAAACATAAATCTGGACAATAGCAATGACACTGGGCTAATTGTTCATATTCCAATAGTAACTCAATAGGCATTCATCACTCAGGAAGATAAACAGCTTGGCTTATGCTTGGGATTTACACTAAGTCCACAGGGAACACATGGGTGGTAAGTTCAATTCTTACAGAGGACATGTGGACACAAATGGGCTCCTAAAAGCTCTGTGCCAGCAGCCTGTACTCTGGGCCTTTCATTTAGCTTTACAGATCTCAGCAGTACACAAAAGACTTCCATGACAAGTATTATGTGAGGTGTTGAGGGTGAACAGAGCAGAGCACAGTTTTCTAATACACTTTAAGGTGGAGGAATCGACAGCAGAGAATCTGCACTGGTACCCAGGAGTGTTTTGTCATAGTCATACTTAGTGCAGTATTTATATGTACAACTACTGACTATATCTTTACTTCATTGTATTCAGCCATGGCTGAACTCTAGTCTACAGATGTGAGACAGTGCTAGGTTAATGTGTGTTACATGTTTTCTGACATTCCTGATGGGTTCCCAACTCCTCCACCAAGTTATATATGGGAGAGAATATATACAAGTCAAAACTGAAATGATATCCACATAGTCTGACTCCACTAGAACAATCCACGAGTAACCCACACAAATGGTGCATCTAGAGCTGTCATGCACAGGTTGTGTAGCTATAGGCCACAACCCTTTGATAACATAATAGTAAGCTGGGGTATAGCCTGCAGCCTGTACTTATTGAATACTGAGTGGCAGCTAATAAAAATGACCATAATTTCAAGAGATCTACTACTACTACTATTATTATTAATATTATTATAATATTAATTATTATTGATATTATTAATAATTATTGTTAATATTATTATATTAATTATTGATATTATTATTAATTATTATAGCATTTTACAAGGTAGAAGACAAGCCAACATTCTACTTTTGATGAAATAACTTAAAAATGGTTGAATTTTGACATTTTCATCACAGTATCCATGGAAAAGAAGCCTTCTTGTTGATTTGGAGGATCCATGTTTGGAGCTGATTCAGAGTGTTGTGAAAGTCTGGGACACCAGCTCATCACCACAGAATTCAGTGGTACACTACCTCAGTCTGCTCCTAGCTGGTTTTATAGAAATAAAATTGAGGAATATCAAGAAGCTTGGGAAAGCCCACTTGAACACATTCGCAGACTTTGGAAGCCAATTACTAACACAATGGCAGCTCAAACTTGGTTGTGGTAATTCATAAATCAGAATATGCTCCTCCCTCCTATCCCACACCAAATCTATTGATCACACTTCTAACTGCTTAGAGAGCTTAGAGTATGCAGATTCCTGCACACAAAAGTGAGTCATCTACAAGAAAGGCCATATTAACAGAAAGCTATCAAAATGAGGATCAAATGACCACTGAGTACTGGGCATTGGCAAAGCAGCAAGCCTGTGCTAAACTCTATAGAGAATACACAGTATCCTTTGTCTTACAGAAACTTTGTAATTTTATAAGATCTCTTTTGTTAATTCTTGATCTTAGTGCATAAGCTATTAGTGTTCTGTTCAGGAAATTTTCTACTGTGTCCATGTGCTCAAAGCCCTTCCCCAATTTCTCTTAGTTTCAGTGTGTCTGGTTTTATGTAGAGGTTCTTGATCCACTTGGACTTAAGTTTTGTAAAGGGAGATAAAAACGGCTCTATCTGCATACTTCTACATGTTGACCGATCTACTTGCCTGTCTTGGTACCAATACCATACAGTTTTTATCACTATTGCTCGGTAATACAGCTTGAGGTCGCAGTGGGTCTCCCGAAGTTCTTTTATTGTTGAGAAGAGTTTTCCTATCTTGGGTTTTTGTTTTTGTTATTCCAAATTAGTTTGCAAATTTCTCTTTCTAACTCTATGAAGAATTGAGTTGGAATTTTGATGGAGATTGCATTGAATCTGTATATTGCTTTTGGCAAGATGGCATTTTTACTATAATAATCCTGCCAACCCATGAGCATGGGAGATCTTTCCATCTTCTGAGGTCTTCAATTTCATTCTTCAAAGACTTGAAGTTCTTGTCATACAAATATTTCACTTGTTTGGTTAGAATCACACCAAGATACTTTATATTGTTTTTTACTATTGTGAAGGGTGTCATTTCCCTAATTTCTTTCTCAGCCTGCTTATCGTTTGAGTATAAGAAGGCTACTGACTTGTTTGAGTTAACTTTATATCTGGCCACTTTGCTGAAGTTGTTTATCAGCAGTAGGAGTTCTCTGGTGGAGTTTTTTGGGTCACTTAAATATACTATCATATCATCTGCAAATAGTGAAAATTTGACTTCTTCCTTTCCAATTTGTATCCCTTTGACCTCCTTTTCTTGTCTAATTGTTCTAGCTAGAAACAATTATTCAAGTACTATATTGAATAAATATGGAGAGAGAAGGCAGCCTTGTCTAGTCCCTGATTTTAGTAGGATTACCTCAAATTTCTCTCCATTTAGTTTGATGTTGGCTACTGGTTTGGTATATATTGCTTTTACTAAGTTTAGATATGGGCCTTGGCAAATGGCAACCAATAAATTGGGAAAAGATCTTTACCAACCCTATATCTGACAGAGGGCTAATATCCTATATATACAAAGAACTCAAGAAGTGAGACTCTAGAGAACCAAGTAACCCTATTTAAAAGTGGGGTACAGAGCTAAACAAAGAATTTTCATCTGAGGAATATCAAATGGCTGAGAAGAAATGCTCAACATCCTTAGTCATCAGGGAAATGAAAATCAAAACAACACTGTGATTTCACCTCATACCAGTCAGAATTGCTAAGATCAAAAACTCAGGAAAAAACAGGTGCTGGGGAAGATGTGGAGAAAGAGAAACACTCCTCCACTGCTGGTGGGATTGTAAGTTGGTACAACCACTCTGGAAATCAGTCTGGAGGTTCCTCAGGAAACTGGGCATGATACTACCGGAGGACCCTGTTATATCACTCCTGGGCATATAACCAGAGGATTCTCTAGCATGTAATAAGGACTTATTCTCCACTATGCTCATAGCAGCCCTATTTATAATATCCAGAAGCTAGAAAGAACCCAGATGTTTTTCAACTGAGGAATGGATACAGAACATGTGGTATATTTATACAATCGGCTATTAAAATCAGTGAATTCATGAAATTCTTAGGCAAATGAGTGGAACTGGAAAATATCATCCTAAGTGAGGTAACCCAATCACAAAAGAAAACATATGGTATGCACTCACTAATAAGTGGATATTACCCCAGAAGCTTGGAATACCCAAGACACAATTCACATATCAAATGTGAATTCCCAAGAAGAAGGAAGAACAAAGTATGAATACTCTGGTCCTTCTTAGAAGGGGGAACAAAATACCCACAGAGACAGAGACAAAGTTCTGAGAGAAAGACCATCTAGAGACCATCACTACCCAACCTAGTGATCCATCCCATATACAGTTACAAAACCCAGACACTATTATTGATGTCCACAAGGACTTGCTGACTGGAGCTGGATATAGCTGTCACCTGGGATGCGCTGTTAGTACGACAAATACAGAGGGGGAAGCTCTCATCCAGCCATTGAACTGAGCACAGGGTCCCCAATGGGGGAGTTAGAGAAAGGATCCAAGGAGCTGAAGGGGTTTGCAGTGCCATAGGAGGAACAATGATACAAGCCACCCAGTACTCCCAGAGCTCCCAGGGACAAAAAACATAAACCAGACAGTACACATGGTGTTACCCATAGCTACAGATCCATAGGCAGCAGATGTTGACCTTGTTGGACATCAAAGAAAGGAGAAGTCCTTGGTCCTAGAAAGGCTTGCTGCAGCAGTGTAGGGGAATGCCAGGACAGGGAAGCAGAAGAGGTTTGATTGAGGAACGGGGAGAGGGGAAATGGCTTATGCGATTTTCAGGAGGAGTGAACCAGGAAAGGGGAAATAATTTGAAATGTAAATAAAGAATATATCTAACAAAAAAATAATAATAAAAATAAAAGCAATATACAGATTCAATGCAATACCCATCAAAATCCCAACTCAATTCTTCACAGAGTTAGAAAGAGCAATTATCAAATTCATCTGGAACAACAAAAAACCCAGGATAGCTAAAACTATTCTCAGCAACAAAAGAAAATCTGGGGGAATCAGTATCCCTGACCTCAAGCAATACTACAGAGCAATAGTGTTAAAAACTGCATGGTATTGGTACAGTGACAGGCAGGAGGATCAATGGAACAGGACTGAAGATCCAGAAATGAACCCACACACCTATGGCCACTTGATCCTCGACAAAGAGGCTGAAAACATCCAATGGAAAAAAGATAGCCTTTTCAACAAATGGTGCTGGTTCAACTGGAGGTCAGCATGCAAAAGAATGCGAATTGATTCATCCTTGTCTCCTTGTACTAAGCTCAAATCCAAATGGATCAAGGACCTCCACATAAAGCCAGACACTCTGAAGCTAATAGAAAAGAAACTGGGGAAGACCCTTGAGGACATCGGTACAGGGAGAAAGTTTCTGAACAGAACACCAATAGCGTATGCTCTAAGAGCAAGAATTGACAAATGGGACCTCATAAGGTTACAGAGTTTCTGTAAGGCAAAGGACACCATCAAGAGGACAGATCGGCAACCAACATATTGGGAAAAGATCTTCACCAATCCTACATCAGATAGAGGGCTAATATCCAATATATATAAAGAACTCAAGAAGTTAGACTCCAGAAAACCGAACAACCCTATTAAAAAATGGGGTACAGAGTTAAACAAAGAATTCTCACCTGAAGAACTTCGGATGGCGGAGAAGCATCTTAAAAAATGCTCAACTTCATTAGTCATTAGGGAAATGCAAATCAAAACAACCCTAAGATTTCATCTTACACCAGTCAGAATGGCTAAGATTAAAAATTCAGGAGACAGCAGGTGTTGGAGAGGGTGTGGAGAAAGAGGAACACTCCTCCACTGCTGGTGGGGTTGCAAATTGGTACAACCACTCTGGAAATCAGTCTGGCGGTTCCTCCGAAAACTGGGCACCTCACTTCCAGAAGATCCTGCTATACCACTCCTGGGCATATACCCAGAGGATTCCCCACCATGTAATAAGGATACATGCTCTACTATGTTCATAGCAGCCCTATTTATAATTGCCAGGTGTTGGAAAGAACCCAGGTATCCCTCAACAGAAGAGTGGATGCAAAAAATGTGGTATATCTACACAATGGAGTACTATTCAGCCATTAGAAACAATGAATTCATGAAATTCTTAGGCAAATGGATGGAGCTAGAGAACATCATACTAAGTGAGGTAACCCAGACTCAAAAGGTGAATCATGGTATGCACTCACTAATAAGTGGTTATTAACCTAGAAAACTGGAATACCCAAAACATAATCCACACATCAAATGAGATACAAGAAGAAAGGAGGAGTGGTCCCTGGTTCTGGAAAGACTCAGTGAAACAGTATTCGGCAAAACCAGAACGGGGAACTGGGAAGGGGTGGGAGGGAGGACAGGGGAAGAGAAGGGGCCTTACGGGACTTTCGGGGAGTGGGGGGGGGGGCTAGAAAAGGGGAAATCATTTGAAATGTAAATAAATTATATTGAATAAAAAAATTTAAAAAAAATAAAAAAAATAAAACACAGTAGGCTTAAGGCATATTCACTTTTGAAGGGATCCCAGCTAATTACAGTAACTTTATTCATCTGGGAAGCAACTATTCAGTGAGTGTTTGACTACCAGATGTTTGCCACCTCCTGGCATCCTCCATACCTTTTGACATTATTCTTATTGCTAAGCTCATTTTAAACACAAATAAATACAGATGTGGATAGACCAGGGTACCATTCAAGATTACACAGGAATTAGGTAAAGGTAGAATTATTCCCAAGCACTGGGACCAAAAGCTGACAGTGAGGAGAGGTGCCCAGCTAGGTCATGTGTGGGACATCAGGAAACTCACCAGTGATCCAAGTAAACAGAAGAACCAGGTGATAGAGGAGACAAACATGATATCAGGGAAAGAATGAAGACAAGTCTAGAGCTGGTATCAACCTGAGGAATATTGGAAGCCTGTGACTGAGACCTGACTAGAGTAAAAATATCATCTCTCGCGCAAGAGACATCACCAAGCTCTCCTCCTTAGTAGCCTTCTGAAGCATATATTGTATATATGTTCTTGAGATAGGCTGTCACAGATAGTGCTTAGACAACCACTGTACCTGGACTGGACAAAATACATCAAACTGTATTCCTAAAGAATTCTCTTCATTTAAAAGTCATTGTCCCAAACTCCATTCCCCACAATGAAAACTGAACTGAAACTAATATCATTTAAGTATGGTAAGACATACTTTATAGGCTAGTTACAAAACTCAAGTGGTTAAAAAAGGTTTAACTATCACTGTGGGTACTGGAAATTGTGCAACTCTATTTCATCTATACATTTGTAATGACTTAGTCTTTGATGAGTTTGACATCTTGTTAATCAATTAACATATATCTTAGCATGCAATTTTTGAAGTATGATGGCTTACTTGCTGAGGTCCTGTGGACTGTCTCCTTCAAACTATACTCTGTCTCTCCCCACCCAGATGCTAACAAAACTTACTCTATGGAACTGGATCCATTGCAAAGCTAGGTTAAGACTCTACAGTATATTTTTACGCAAAGAAATGATTAGTGAAAACAGTGATAAAGGTACACGTAGTGTTTTTCCTACCCCCAAACATCAGAATTAACAAGTGCCCACTAACTTCGTAAAAAAAAAAAAAAAAAAAAAAAAAAAAAAAAAAAAACTAATAGAAAGGATCATTTGCTTATATAAACTACGAATCACTGGATCTACTGTATTGAAGAAGCCTCAAATTAATACCATCAAAAAACACATTAATTGCAGATTCACAATCACTCACTAAAGTACTGTTTCGCAAAAATGAATATTTGAAAACACAATAAATAGAAAAATAAATTAACAACTGATTGTCATCATATCCTATCTATTAAGAATCATGTTCATGTTTGTTAAGGATAGTAAATCCTATGGAATGTGCAACAACATTGTTTTACATTAATATAATCAAAATAAAAAATTACATTTCCAAATTTTATATATGTTTACCTATTGTATAAATATATAGTCATATACATATATATTAAATATATATACATATTAAATAACTAGTGAAATCTTATTGTATAAGTCCCAATATTACATTTATAATATCTAGTATTGATACACATTTGATATTATTGCATTAGTTACTTTCCTCTTTACTAACTAAATACTTGACAAGAAGCAAGTATGTTGAAAAGGGAAATGTTTACTTGATGCACAGCTTGAGGGCCATCCATCATGATTGGCAAGGCACAGAAGTAATCCACACTTGAATAAATCTGAGAGCAAGAAAATAAAATCCTGGTACTCAGCTGGCTTTCTCCATTTGGTTTTTAATTTCACTCAGGATGCCTGCGCATGGTATTATACCATTCACATATAAGTTTGGTCTTCCCATTTCAATTAAATCAATTAAATTACACATTCCCATAGACATATCCAACATTGGGCATCATCAATGCCTGAGAACTTCTCAGTCCAATAAAACTGATGTTGATAATCAAAGGTGACATCACAGTTGCTAAAGTTATTCAAGTGGTTGATTTATAATAAACTTTTATACTAGTTTAAAAACTCCATTGATTTGATGATATTTGGAATCACTATACTTAGTCATTTTGCATAATGTCTTATGTTGCTTCCCTTACAAACTTACATCCTTCGTGAGAAACTTTGGGAATGATGGTCGTGAACTGGCCAGTTTTCCCACTGAATCTATCTAAAGAGGTATAACAATGCATCCCTCTATAGGATTCTTTAGTCTTCAAAAGAAAATTATGTTCCTAAAATTGCCATAAAAACTTCTGATGCATAAGCAATTTTTACAGTTAATATAGTCTTTACACCATGGCTCAAAGCTGCCATTTTCTTGCTCAACATTTCTTGGATGTCTATTCAAAATGTTCTTTGCCAAGGTTTCATCTATGGGTTTCCTCAACCATACATTTTCTTTGTCAAGTTTGCCTCAAAGGAAAATACTGTGGCTGTGGATACTGTTGCATTGTCGATAAGTGACAGAATCATAATGACCTGTGGTTATTTATGAAACTTAACTTTAAAGTTAAGTTTCTGGTCTCCATGTTGGTACCATTGAATTTCAGCCCTAAACCTTCTTGGCACCTGACCTTGGTTTTCAAAAACTGCCTTAGCACCAGAAGAGGGTGCCAATTTTCTCTTTCAACTCAAGCTATTGACTTTCATTTTACTTTTTTATTTTCTATTTATTTTCCTATTTCTGTGTATTTTCTATTCTATCATACAGAAAACTAATCTGATGGTTAGAATATAGCCAAGGAATAGAGCACCTATGTAGCAAGTGCAAAGCCCTGGGATCAATCTCCTGCACCACCAAAACTGTGACTCAAAGCTTCAATAACACATTTGATTCGCCCTGGGAATCTTTGTCCTATTGTCAATCAAGATAGAACTCCTGATCATCTACATGAACTCTAAACTCAAAAAGCACAACCAACTTGAATTCACCCTGAGTTAGTTGGATCTTCTGGGGCGGGGGTGGGGGGGTGAGGGGAGTGGGGGGTGGGGGGGTGGGACAAGAATGAGGAAGACACTAAAGACACTAAAAGACAAAGGTGATCAACTGGGGATAGCATGAGTCCAGCAGCAGGCAGCCCTCTGGATTTTACAAACACACATAAGTAGTATGTTTATGCTCATTTTCCATGACCTTTCAGAAATAGTTATAGCCTGGAAGATGGGAGAAGCTGGAGGGAGACAATAGGAGTGGGGTTGCTGAAAATAGCTGTGGTCTCACAGGCACCTACAACCAACCATTAGCTGGGCTAATGAAGAACAAGCCAGTTGCTATTCTAGCTTCCCATGAGCTGAAAATTTAAACAGCTTCAGTCCAAGAGAAATCCACAGAGAATTCCCATTCATCATTTAGCCTGCTGGCTCTTCTAAAGCCTGATTCTCCTGTTCTAGTGGCTCCATTAAAACCCTTTAGAGAATTCTAGATACCCATGTCTATTTAATTTACTAAATCCCTAAAGTTAGATTCATAGAAAATAAATATGTATTAGTGATGAGACATCTAATAAAAGATGGTATTATTTCCTAAAAGAATTATTCTCTGTAGCCCTAAATTAATGAAAGAAAATAAGCATGTGGAATGTTTAAAATTGCACTATACATCAGGTATATTTAATTTAAGTATTTATTAACAACTGCTTACTAAGGTTAAGGGTACGTGATAACAAAAGGAAATATGATTTCTTTACTAAGAGACCTATATTTTGAGAGAGAAACAAGGAGTAGCCAATCATGTGAATAGTGTGGAACTACAATGTTGGCGTGCTAAGAAGGGAAGGTTACTGGAAGTCAGTAAAAGAAGCTGATTGTTGCACCTTTTTATAACGCTGAGATTGAATCATCATAGATACAGAAAAAACATTGACAAAGTGTACAGTAATTTTTGAGAGAGATTAACAAGAAATACCCTAAAAACAAGCAACTTCAGTTTGTAAGAAGAACCAATTAAATTGTTCCTCATATAATAAGAAGAACTCTAATTTCTGGAGTGCCTACATTTTACATTGATGCTAATAAATCAGAATAGGTGGGCTATAAAGCAGAAGATCTAAATAAGATGATTGAGAGTCCCTATAAATAAGTTCAGAAGTCAGGATTATATTCAGTACTTATGGTGTTATCAGATTTTAAGAGACTCTTACTATAGAAACTGACTCTCAACATACAGAAAGGGTTTTTTTTATATATGGAGACTGATGAACTTATTCAAGATACTTCACTGTTTATTCAGCTACAACCAATGATCAGAAATAGGAGTCCCATAAGATCCCATAGAGGTGTGCCAGGCTCTCTGGCAAAATGTAATAATGAAATTGGTCAGCTATTGACAGGAAGTGTTCTAGAGGCTTCAAAATTCCATAAAAATACCATGTTAACAGCAAAGGTTTACAGAAAGAATTCTCTATCATTTGGAAACAAGCCAAGGAAATTGTGAGGCAATGTCCTACTTGGTCACTATATAACCAAATTCCATTACCTAAAGGAAGTAACCCTAAATGTACCCAAAGAAATGAAATTTGGCAAATGGATGTGTTTCATTTTACTAAGTTTGGTAACCAAAGATATGTGCATCATACAATAGACATATTCAGAATTTCAATGGACAATTGTCTTAGCTTCAGAATCAAGGCTGACTCTGTAATTACACGTTAGTTAGACCTTGTGGTCATTATGGAATATGCAAACAAAATGGACAATGGTCTGACATGTCTCTAATAATATAAAACATGTCACAGAGCTATCACATAATCCCACAGATAAAGCAATTTGTGGAGAGATCTAATCTTACTTTAAAAGAGATACTTTTTTTGTACTTACTTTAAAAGAGATACAGACAAAAGGAGGCAACAAAGATGCCCCCAGAGATACCTTATATAGTGTTTTACTAACCTTAATTTTTTAAAATACTAATGGACAAAAAAAAAAACTATGCCTACTGGAAAATATTATATTATGGGAAAAAATTACTGAACTAAACCAGCTTGTTTATTAAAGTCAAAATGGAAAACAGGAAACATGTTACCCTGAGGGAGATGTTATGCCTATATTTCCACAGGAAAAGAAAAGCTATGGGTTCCTTCTAAGTTGATAAAAATCAGACATGACAAAGGGAGGCCACCTAAAGACCTTGGCTATTGACAAGAAGAATGAGATTGACAAGATCAACAAGATAGGTGATGTATAAGCAGATCTCTGGGTCCAGCTGAGACTTAAATGTCTATATATTGCCAATAACTCTTGCAGGTACAAAATTCTCATGACTTATTATTATATACCATCCTTTAAAATGGCTTGAGTGTAAATGTACCACATTTTCTATATCCATTTCTCTGTTGAAGGACATCTTGGCTCCAGCTTATGGCTATTATAAATAAGGCTGCTGTAGTGGCTATTCCTGGTTCTCAACGTGACTATATCTGGAATGAACTACAATCCAGAATTGGAAGGCTCACCTATGATCCTAATCTGAAGGCTCAGAGATACAAGTTTCTGACCTGGATCTGGCACGGAGATCTTGAAGCATAGTGGCTATGAATTCCAGAAAATTAAGACAAGGAGATCTCTGAGTTCAAAGTCATCTGGGATTAAAGATGAGGTGGCACATGCCTTTAATCTGGGCCACGCCCTCTGCTGGATACCTACAGAAGGGCATTGGAAGAAGGAAGACTCACTCTTCCTTGCCTGCTTGCCTCATGGGACTGAGCAACTGCTATATCCTTGGACTTCTATCCACAGCTGCTGCTGACCGTTGTTGGGGAGCTGGACTACAAGCTGTAAATCATAGACAAATTCCCTAAGTACATAGAGACTACTCATACATTCTGTGATTCTAGAGAACCCTGACTAACACAGCTGCTATGAATGTAGTGGAGCATGTGTCCTTGTTACATGTTGTAGCATCTTTTGGGTATATTCCCAGGAGTGGTATAGCTGAATCCTCAGGTAATATTATGTCCAGTTTTCTGAGGAACCACCAGATTGATTTCCAGAGTGGTTGTACCAGCTTGAAATCCCACCAACAATGGAGGAGTGTTGCTCCTTCTCCCCATCCTCTCCAGCATCTGCTGTCACCTGAGTTTTTTTATCTTAACCATTCTGACTGATGTGAGGTGGAATCTCAGGGTTTTGATTTGCATTTCCCTGATGACTCATGATGCTATACATTACTTTAGGTGCTTCTCAACCATTCGGTATTCCTCAGTTTAGAATGCTTTGTTTATTCTTTGTACTCCATTTTTAATAGGGTAATTTGGTTCTCTGGAGTCTAACTTCTTGACTTCTTTGTATGTATTGGATGTTACCCTCTATTAGATGTTTTTCCCAATCTGTTGGTTGACATTTTGTCCTATTGACAGTGTCCTAGAAGCCTAGAGTCTGTTACTGGGCCGTAGAGGAGAAAGGTAGGACTGGAGGTTTGAGAGTGGGGGCAGGTAGAGAGGCAGAAGAGGAGGAGAGGGGAAGGAAAGAGGACTGAAGAAGAGGATGCCATGATGGAACAGACCCACATGGCCAAGAGAAACTGCAAGTGGCAAGGGGTCTTATAGCTGAGGAATAACTTAGTATATAGTGTTAGATCTGCCCAACCTAGGCATATAGCTTATAATTGTAGCAACCGCATTGTGTGTTTATTATATGGGCTTATTGGAGTTGGAAACTCCAACAACAGCTGATCAAATGGATTAGTGGTAATAAAAAGAAGTTAGTGTGGCTATAGAAGACAGATAAGGTAAAGTAGGGCTGGAGTTGGATCTGCAAAGGAGACCATATCAGGACAGACTTGGAGCCAGATAGAAAATTCATCTCTTTTTTAAGGCAGCAGAAGAACACTAAGTGATCACTCAGTGGACTGATGAAGTAATAAATGTCTTGGATCTGGTAAATATGTGTAGTGAAATTGTGACAAATGATGACAAATCACCAGGGAGGTTGACTGGCATACCTAAAGTCCTGCATGTGGATAAGGGTGCTGAAGCTGGAACCCAATCATCCAACACTAGCTATAGAAGCAAGGAAAGATTAGAGATAAAGTACCACATCCTAAAACACAACTTCTTCATTCTATGGGCTTTGGGAATGAGATGGCCAGGTTCGAAGACAAAATTAGACAGAAATAAAACGCATGCATTTATAAGCTTCATATCAACTCTTCCAAAATAATTGTATTAAGCACATAGCCCACACAGTGCCTCTGGGTTTTAATCTTTGTGATAGCACACAAACTGCCACATCAATATACAATGCTTTATTTAGCATATGGTTTCACTTGGTTCGTATGACTTCCTGTGTCTTCGTAGAAGTCTTTTACCTTTGATAAGTAGGAAAACTAAGACTTGTTTCTGGTCAAAGAACCAAAAACAATGGACGAATCTAGATTATTGTTTCCAGAGTCCATTTTTTCCTACTAAAGCCTACATACCATTCCTTCTCCACAGTTGTAAGTCTACTCTTTAAGGTGATGCCTCATATGTTAATAGTATACAAGGGTTTACAGGGGAATATGCTGGTGGCATCTCTACGTTAGAAGTTGGCTTAATTTTTGCAAAGAGTATCTTACTTGATTTTTTTGAAATAGCCTTTTTAAGATAAGGGCTAACATTATTCAAGTTTTACAGATAAAGAAATAAAGAAGTTTTACAGATAAAGAAATAAAAAAAATCAGAGAGACTCACTAGCTTCGAGACCGTGCAGTAGGGAAGTAACAGAAAGTGGGTTGAAGTCCACCCCCAGCCTCAGACTTTAACCATGACTCATTTGTCTCCTGTCTTGGGAGTCTGTAGCTCTCACATGTCCCTCTATTGATCTGCATCAGTAATCTGACTTAAGACAAGCTTAGTGGGCACGAGCACTTTCTGACTCCATGTTTGTGTTGTCTTCATTGCTCACGTGGCAGCTCAGTCTGGGATTGTATTTTTACACTTTGGGTTTTCTAGAAACCCAGAATACAAGGATAATGAGCATTCACCTCCAAACAAAACAAAACAAGGCAGCAAGATTTTTATTTTCAAACAGCATCTCCTTCCACAGTTGACGGAAGTTCATTTGAAAGTTCTTACATTTAACTACATAGGATAAGGCCTCACCTTGGGGCCTCAGGGGAAGCTTTTCTGTGCTCAGACAGAATGTGGTAAATGTCTTGAGTTTTGGTTAATTTATTAAAAATGTTTAATCAAAATATAACTACATCACTTCCTTATTCCCTTTTCTCCCTCAAACTCCTCCCAAGTTCCCTGCCTCCACCTCCTACCACTCCTTAAATTCATAGCCTATTTTATTGTTGTTGTTTCATATATTCATAAATACATAAATGCATCCTACTGAGTCCATTTAGTGTGGCTTGCTTGTTTATGATTTCAAGGCTGACCACCTTGCATTAAATAACTATAAGGAGTCAGTTCCTGAGAGAGGCTCCTTTTTCCTCTCTTGGCAGTCAGCAGTTGCCTGTCCTTTGTCTAGGTGTGGGACCCGATGGCATTTTCTGATTGGTTCTTAGAACAATCTATTACATTGACGTCATTCAGAACTTTAGGCAGCCATCTTTAGGAGACACGGTCTTACAGACTATCCTGGTCCTCTGGCTCTTCCAATCTTTCTGCCCTCTCTTCTATACTGTTTCTGGAGCCATCAGTACAGACATTGTGCTGCAGATATATCATTTGACAGCTTCCAAAAAAAAAGTATCTACTGCTCATTGCTGTGAGTACTAACTGTCAATAGAATGCCGTTTCTAAGTCTTTTTTTTAATTAGATATATCTTTTATTTACATTTCAAATGATTTCCCCTTTTCTGGCCCCCCTACTCCTGGAAAGTCACATAAGCTCCCTTCCCTCCCCCTGTTCTACCATACACCCCTTCCCACTTCCCTGTTGGTTCTAATTCAGACTAGTTGTATTTGGAGCACAGTGAATGGCCATTATGAGGTTAGGAGCAATATAATTTCAGAAGTGAGAACATTTCTTATGAGCAAATCAATATAAAAAGGGAGTCTCTTTTCAATAGAGTAATTAGGTGACAAACCACTTATCTAAACAAGGAAATTTCATAGTGAATGGGATACTATTAAAGGCTAAAATAAACAGACAATACAAATGATGTGTAAGATCACCCTTGCTTGATGAAGAGTGAGACACAGAAAAAGCCACATCAAAATAAATGTGAATGATTACAGGAAGTGTGGGAGGGGAAAGGGATTGTAAGAAACAAGACCATGGCACTCACTCTGAGCGCTGAGTGTGAGGAGAGTCACACAGGGAAGATGTACACGGGCAAAGACCAAACAGGGATGTCTGTATGGAACAATACACTTGACCAGAAGCCATTGATGTTTAAGCTTGAAGCATTCCAGGATCTTAATATATGCTCTGTATTTTGTAAAATTACCAAAATAAGGATTCTCTGTATTTTACAGAAAAAGAAAGCCTCTACCACTTTGCATGAGTGCTCATCCATGCTACCTGTATGCATTCCTGCCTGCAGGAATGAGCAAGATGCATGTCTGCCACTTGGATCCCTGAGTATCAGCGGAAAGCACTGTACCCTGCACTTTCAAGGGAAGGTTAAAGAGTGATTCAAGAGTGCGCATCACAGCTTAACACATTCTTAACATTGCTGGCCTGCCCAAAAGCCTGGACCCTGGCTGTTAGGTTTTGCTGTTTGTGTGCAGTACAGATAAACAAACTGTAGACTTCATACATGGGCAAATTCTCCACCACTGAGGTACAGCCAGGCTTAGCTCAGCTTTGAAAGTGCTCACTTAGCTCGACAGACTAAAGCAGGTTTTCACCAGTGTTATGTATCAATCCACAGCCTTTCTTCTGCTTTTCCAAATCAACCCCTTCCTGTGCCCTCTGCTACAACCACAGTCACATCCTGAATGAAGAACAGAAGGTGAAGAGGTCAAAGAGTTGGATCTTTCTGGAACAGGTGTTGAGATTCTCCAGGACCAAATGCCAGCTCGTGCTGAGGCACCTGCAAAGCCCTGTCTACCATCTGCCTCTTCCTTAAGCTGAACCCAGGGAGCGGGGAAGGTAACATCTTCCTCAGAACAAGGCAGCTCTGAGAGCTGAGTGGGAGGATTTAGTGACAACCACATAATGTCTGTCACCTTTTGAAAAACTGGAATGAGGAAATCCAAAAGTCAAGTTGAAAGAAGACAAATTAGGTCAATTAAGATTTGACACATTGCTGAATACCTGCTGATGAGAAAAGAATTTCTTTTAACTTTCTTATTGTCTTTTTGCATAACACATTTTTAAAAATCACAAAACATTTTTATAAAAGCACGAACAGTATCTTAAAAAAAAAAGAAAGAAAAAACTCTTGCTCTGACATGAAAAGAGGCATGTGAGGGGTACTTTTTAAAAGTTGTAGCAGCTCAGTCTTGAGACTGTTGTTGTTGTTGTAATTAGTTAGTTAGTTAGTTAGCTAGCTAGCTAGCTAGCTAGTCTGCTGTTTTGAACATTTTTGTGAAGCTTTAAGTTATTCAGATGGAAGCAGACAGCACACAGAGCCAGGCCACCATTGAGACCTGTCACTGTTGTCAGAACTCTCAGGACACAACTGCAGACAGTCCAGAGATGGAACAGAGCAGCAGAGACACAGAAAGGCTCCCCAATTTGAACAACTTCCTACAAGACTAAATTACAATTGTTTTCAGGGAAACAGACTGAAGCACACTCTGCCATCTATCACAAAGCCACATAGATAGCTACAGAGCTTTGTAAACCTGATTGAACATTATTCAATAACGCAAAGATCAGGTAGAGATGACCAGTGATGGTCTCAGGAACATTCATGAAAACCTACACAGGACGGAAGAGAGGGCTCACAGACACCGTAGGTGCATGCCCACTTCCAAGCCACAACCTTACATTGGCTCGTGGCCGTAGACTGCAGACCAGTTTCAATGTGGACACTGCTGATTCCATGCATATTCCTTCATATCTCTAGTACTCAATTTGCTGTGTTTCATGAAACCAATTTGAACCTAAAATATCCTATGTAATATTAGGGAAGTGTTAGAGAGATGTGTTCTGGTTTTGATAAGTTTGAAAATAAACCTTTCTTTTCCAAGTTAACTCATTTACTAGATGAACATGTTTTGCATAAAACATGTGGAAAGTTGATGATTAAATGAGTAACTGCCTCGAAGCTTCTGAAAATGGTGTATTTGAATGTTGACAGTTAAACACATTTTCATACGAACTACGGCAATTCTAAGACCTGAATTTCCAATCGTAAACTATTATCTTCTGAATTTACATTTGTCTTTTTCAAGTTCCATCCTTGAAAAGAAAGACGAGAGATCTATGACCAGAGAAATTGGCAAAAGCCTACAAGAAAACAATTTAAAGTTAGGTAGATTTAAACATGTGCTTCTGGAAGTAATTCTTATATCTAAAACAGAAACATTTTAAATTATTATAAAAAGAATATTCTCTTTATTCCTATGAAGGAAAGCAATGAACATAACCTAAAGATTAAGTGGGAACATTTTATATATATATATACTCCTAAAAATTACACAGATTACTAAAATGAATGGAATGGCATGTAACACACATTGGCAGGAAAAACCCAGAGCTCTAAGGTGTCACTTCTCCCTAAATTGATTTTATGCTTGGTTGAACTCTGTGAAGAATCAATAGATGATTTTACCCAGAGCTAAACAAAGGGCCCACAATTAAAAAAAAAACAAAAAACAAAAAACAAAAACAATCAAGAATGCTATATAAACCCCAGGAAGAAGCACAATGGGTCCTGTAAGTTAAAAATAATTTAACATATATAAAATAATACTATGAACCCTTTTGTCTATATAAATGAAAACATTTATGTAACTGGAGTTGTTTATTTGCATATAAATACTCAAAAAGACAAATGGAACACAATAAAAAATAAGAAACTGTTGTATTGTATGTGAAGCAAGTTATGAGTGGCACAGAGCCTTGGGTCAGTGGAGAGAGCACAGGCTCTCTTTATATGATACTGCAATAACTTTTGTGAAAAACTCTCTGTGTGTTTCTTTGTTTGTTATGGGATGTATTTTTACAATAGACTCATGGAAAACTCAAGGTAGATTAGAAATTAAGTGTTAAAAAATACACATTAAAAAAAGAAGAAAATGAGGCAAATTTCTTCATTACCTCAATACAGGTAAGATTTCTTAATTGGCAACCATAAACCAAACAATAAAACTAAATATTGATAAATTCATCAAGATAGAAGACAGCTGTCAGATCAAGGCCACATGTTGTTTAACTTCAGCGGAAAAGATGCTGAGGCCCAATGTCTGAGGAGCTCCTATAAACAGAGAGGAAAAAAAGATAGAAAGTGAACCAAAGGTCACATTAGAAAATTAGAAAAACAAGTTAGAAGCCAGCATGCTCTGGATAGTTGATCAGGTAGGTCAAGCAGTGGGTCAGGAAGATCGTAGGCACAAGTTCAATACCAAGCTCCAGGAGAGCCTACCATACCCACTGAGACCCTGCCCCCAGCCCAGAAAAGGAGAACAACAAAATGTCCTTTAAACCAACACGCGCGCCCCCGTCCTTGCTCATAGAAATATGCTAAAATCCATTCTTCCCCTAGGTTGGTCAAAACGCAAGCGCTCGTCAGAATAACAACTGGTCCGCTCTTCTCTTCCTTGTCCCATCAGCAACCACGAGATGTGCAAACTGAGCAAAATAAACAAGTATGAAGAGCTGTGGAAATATGTTCAACAGCTTTATAAACCACATAAATGTTCTCTGATGTAAGGAAGAATGCAAACTTGGTAAATAAAACCTTGATTAACTGTACGCTGAATTCTCCGCTTAAGTCTAAGCCTTTGCTTAACTTTCAATTTAATAAGTAATAAAGTCAATCCAGATGAATTTTGCCTTTCTTTAGCCAATGAACATTGGTTATCTACTGTGATCCAGGTCTCATCTCCAGACATTTCCCCAACCACACATTTTCACAAGCATTAAAGTCCAAGTGGGAGATCCCAGTGTGCAACATGACAGATCAGACCCTAGCCCATCATGAGGCTAGGCATCCTTAAGTCATACCAGGTTGCAGTCCGGTCAGCAGATATTCCTGAAAAAAAATGGTTTAAAGCTTGTGGGGAAATATTGCATTGTCAAATTCGCCACTGGCTGTTTTCGTGCTTTGGCGGCCCCTGCGTTTGTGATGGAACAGTCCTTACTGTCTCTGTTCCTTCCCCGGAATTTTCAGGCTCCTCCTGTTGGCCTTCAGCCCTGTCTGAAGCAGGACAGCATAAAAGGTAACTGTGAAAGAAAATGTCACACATATAAGCATCCTACCTCAGCAGGACAGTTGGAAGCACAAGGGGACAGCTTCGCGAAATGTGCCCTTCATAATTCAACCCGGTACGCTCGAATCAGAGCTTGGCAGGATAATTGCCTTTTTTTTTTTTTTTTGGACACTTAAAAGCAAAGTACCCAGATCTGTTAATAGAAGATCAGGTGTTTGGACCTTTCAAAATATTATTCATAGCAACTAAAACCGCTCTGGGAGCGGCGCTGCAGACAATGTGGAACCCGTTAGACCACACTGTGAGATGGAACTGACAGGCAAGGCCTGGAAAGCAACTACCAACTGCATATAACAGTGCGGCTCCCAGAGTCCCCGCGAGCCTCCCGGGAGGCTGGCAGAGTCCAACACATGGTCTAGCAATGAGCAGGAAGGAATGGCTCTTGCACGTGACCCGAGGAGCGCTTGGGCACAGACAGCGCCTTCCTGTGTGCTGATATCGTCAGTATTTCTTGTGTTTTCCTGCTTGAAGTCTTTGTCATGTGTTACTGCCTTGGGGTGTTACCTCACCATCGCAGCCTTGCTGGGCTCTCTGCAGCTGAGAATAGAAGCCTTATTCTCACCTACACATTACCCACATTTGCCCTCGACATCTCTCACCTGGGCTATCATCTCTGCCTATTCTGGGTGTGTGTAACAGCGAGCGTATTTTCAAACATCTCCTTGTGCTGTGGACCCACAATAGCTGCAAGAAAGAGACTGCAGACTCAGACAGAGGGATGGGAACAAAACCTTGTCGCTTTTCCACCAGGAATAAAAAAATCCCAGACAGTCCTGTGGTGAACTGAACCCAAACAAATCCTTTCAAAATACATTTCATTTTTTTAAGGTTGTAATTTTTAAAAGTAATAATAACCCCTGGTTTCCTCGTGGGGCTCATTCACAGCCATCAAAAATTCGTTTCCAGGGCTTTTGTGCAGCAAGAGGCAAGATGTGCTTACATTAAAAATATTGTTGCACTCCAGGGGACGCTGTGAAGCAGCTCGCTCGGAGAGCCATTTGGCTCCATCCACCTCATAGAGTCTCAGTTTCCCACCTCTGCCTCTGATGAAAGACATCGGCCTGTTTCCTCCTTACCGTCTGAACAGGACATGGGTGGCGGGGCGTCCTTGTGATCCAGGGTCAGACTCCTTCCTGAATTCCCCACTGCCACCTTGCCTGGGAGGCACTAGACTGATTTCCATAAAAGCGAGCTGGCACTTTCCTCTCATTTATTTTTTCAAAGTACCTTATGATTTTTATTCCCTGTTCCTATGTGTTTACTGCCCCAGGTTTAACTGGGCAGGGAAGCTGCAGTGCTTGGTGGTGTTTGAGTCAGGCACCAAGAGAGAATGCAAACATCTACAGTCTAAACTCAGGCAGCTACGGTACCAAAACAGAGGTGAGGGAGGACTGTGGAAGGTCCAGCCCATCCCAGCCATCGATCACTGGGGCCAGAGATGAGAAGCAACTCCGGAAGGCCACCGCTTCAGTGCACCCTTCATCAGCAGACACAGGGCTCCTTCCGAGACATCATAACCGTTCTGAAGAACGTGTTTGTGATCTTCCTTATGCGGATGCCTTTCGCTAAGGTGCTAATGCTTTATTTAATTAATTAAGAGGTGCTCAGTACAAGAGATAGCTGGCACTGCGGTGGCTAAGCCCTCTCAGGGCACGATGGTCAGGCTGCACAGCAAACACAAAGGTGAAGCCAAGAGGAAGTTTCACGTATGCCAGACCTTCCCGATCCGACGTGTATTTTTAGGCCCTCCAGAGGGCCCGGAAAAATGAAATGGCAATCAATGCCCATATATGTCTTGGAGAGAGAATGTATATTAAGGTTCATTTTCATTGAATTACCTTTTAAACAAGGGCAGTAAAATAACTGCCAGGCACATAAAATATACTCCTTGGCCTGGGCATTAATTTGCAGATTAAAATTCTAACTGCTCCTAACAGTACACTTACTCTAAATACCTTCCACAGAAATATTCAATAGGTATCAGTCATTTCAGTAAACTTGGGGGTTCATTGAGATTCTAAAGAAACACACTTATATGAAACCAATATTATTCTGCAAAGTATCACTTTGCTTTGTAACAAATAAAAGCAAAGAAATAGACAGTCTTCTATTATTTTCCTTCCATATTATGCTTTCCAGTCAACAACAGAGAATCCGTTCCTACAAATAAATAAACTAGGACTTTGGGGGATGTGATGGTCTGCAGAATACCTACCACTAAAGCCATTGTGAATCTGAGCCCCTAACAGCAAGCCAGATGACAGGAGACCTCCAAAAGCAGCGCTGCCCACCTTCCCTGCTCAAACTGGAGTATCCGGCTCTTTGGATGTGGCTAGGATAATGGCAAGGTTACAAGGAAGGCCTGTCAACAGCTCAGCGGCCACTGCACCTTTCCATCCTCCCTCTGTCCCTGTCCTCTAAGGAGATAAGGACTACTGAGTATGCTCGTGACTGGCAAGCCTTGTCCCCTCTATTTCTCTCTCCTCTGGACAACACAGCAGTATCAGCTCCTAAGGAAGTCACAGGATGTGTTCATTCAGTAGTCTCCTTAGCATTTCCATTTCCATGGTTCTCGGCAGTCACTTAGAAAATATGTGGCTCTGTATTCAGTTGTGTGTCTTATGTTTTCTTTCTCACTAGTCCTTGACCATGGCTTTATTTAACTCATTGGCCTCAGTCATCCCAAGGGTACATGATTCTCCCAAGGGTACAAAATGGCTAAGATTCTCTCAAGTGAGACCTGCTACTTCCATGTGCTTCATAAAATATAAGTATGCAAAAAGTACTTGAACGTCAATCTAATTCAGCAAAACTCTTAGTGCCTACTCTGTGAACTATTAAGCATCCAGAAGAAACACTGGATAGATCAGTTCCCAGGAATTCTCCCAGGGTTACATCTCCATGCACAGGTACACTAAAGCAACGTGGAAGGCCTCGGTGGACACCAGTACCAAGATCCTCAGTGTGAAAGAGGAAGAGATAGAATTATGAACCTATACACATGAAGCAAAAACAATCAGTACATGTAAATCAGTTCTATAACTTATGCTTACTAAAGCCTATAAGAGATAGTAAGCCATGGACAAATTAGGGGGATGTTTCTTTCTAAATAGGATCAAGACTCCTTTAGCTAATATGCCATCCAGTGCTTGGGACATGATGTCTCTATGGGTCTGAGGCCTGCATAGTGCCAGAAAACAAAAAAAGGATAGGTGGTTCTGCTAAGATTCTGAAAGAGCAAACACAAGACAAGCCCCACGGGTAACACATCAGACCAAAGAAGCAGACTTGTGGCAAATGAGTCTTTGACGTTCTGATTCAACGCCACAGCTTCTCTTTTCTCTTGCTTTTATAGAAATTGCAATAAAGGGACTGGTTGGCTCTCTTTGCTTTCAAGTATATTTAAATGCATGAGACTAAGCTCTTTACACAAGAGTTCCTGCTTATAATTGCAAAAGGTAATGACATGATTAGAAATCAGAGCGCTACAGCTCTTGAGAAGTGACTGTTCAAGGCAATAGTAGCTAAAAACTTTTTTGGTGGAAGAGTGGGAGAACTTTATAATAGACGGATCAGATTCCATCCCAATCAATTTTAACACTTCTAGAAATAGGACTGTCAAGTGTCACCTGCCATGATACAGTCCAAACGCACACATATCCCTAGCAACGAATTCTTGCCAAACCTTCAATTCATACCAATCAAGCCTCTGGTTAAAGTTTCTCACTTGCAGAGGATAATATGGACCAAAAAAAAATATGTTGAAGACCACCTCAAGGGTAGGTCATCCAATGTGCAATACAGGAAAGTCAAGAGAAAATTACTTCAGTTCTTTAGCTCATTAATATTAGAACAAAAGAAGATTGGAAAAATGTAAAATGCTAAAGAAAAATATCTTTAAAAGCCATGCCCCAGACGCTATACAGTCTAGAAATAGGACTTCCAGGTGTCACCTGCCGTGACGTGATCTGAATGCATACATACCCCTAGCAACATATTCTTTATTAGAATTATATATTCGAATCACACTTTATTGTGATTCTAATATGGGGTCCTACTGTCAAATGTAACCTGTTTGAGAAAACATAGACCAAGGATGAGATGATATTAGGAAACTGGTTATATTAAGTATGACAATTACATTTTCACAGAAATATTAGCAGAAGAAATCAATACATTGGATTTTTAAATGCTTAGCAATTTTGAAAAAGAATATTAAAACAATAAAATACTAGTAGGGGCAGAGAGTGGATATCATGCATGTGAAAGTTCACTTATATATCATCCTATTTTGTACATGACTGCGCATTCCCACAGTAAAAACCCAACTAACAGCAGGCACATGTCATGGGGCACCTGTGCAAGGCAGATGTTTTATTCTACAGTAATTTCTATGGCAGCACAAGCACCACTCCAAAATTATTTGGCATCTGAGACTCAACAGATGCACAGAGGAACAAACTAAGGTTGAGAGTCTAAACCTGGGTCCCATGCATCCATCTCCTTCCCCTAGAACATCTGCATGATCTGGAGCAAATTGTTTGTTTACATGCTTGTGCATTTGTTTCTTTGTTTGCTTGTTTCACCTTTGTGTAAATAATAAAAGGGTTTAACTAAACTTTTTTTCCCTCAGTGCCAGCCTCACAGGGTCTCCATATTATAGAAGATAACACCTGATGTAGCTCTTGAGGGTCACTCTACAGTGTTGAATTCCAGCACTACAAAGTTGTAGGTGTCTCAGATATTTGTGAGAGAATTTCTTTTTTGATGATACCTATATGATATCTAGCATATTGTAATCCTGGTAAACCATTAAACAACAGCAAAGTCATTTTAAATGCTAATTGCGGAAATAGAAATGTCGCTCAATAACCTGACTGTCCTAGTGCTGCCCAGATAACACAGAAGTCAAAATCACGAACTTGCTTTCTCACATGTTTCTTACAAATGTTGGAAGAAGCACTTGAAGAATCTAAAACATTGTCTGCATCCAGGAAGAAACCAAACAATCCTAACAAGTAAACCGAAGGGCTTCAATCATAGAGCCAAGAGGCTGCTTAAGGATCTGTGAGGCAGAAACCAAACCCAAGAAAGGCACGGAAGAGAACAAAAGCAAACAGGAAGTAAGGCTCAATTTTGGGGGATGCATAGCCCCGGTGAACCTGGAATCTCTATTCAGCATTTTGGGACCTGTGACTGCTGACCTTCTGGCCCCCGGCATCTTACTTCAGTCCCCGTGGAGGAATGCCTCCTCCACTGACAAAATGCCTGTCACACAAGCATAAAGTCTTGAACTTGGCCACTCGGGAACCATGCAAAAACCAGGCATGGGATCTTAACCCCATAGCAGTCTAGGGAGCTGATAGATCTACAGAACTTTCTAGCCACCCAATCTAATCAATCAGTGAGTTCTGCATTCAGTAAGAGTCACTGCTTCAAAATAAAGATGGAGAAAGAGAGAAAGCTACCCAATATGGGCTGCTAGCCTCTACATATGGAAGCCCACATCTGCTCACACACACACACACACATACACACACATACACAAAGACACATACACACAACATATACACACCTGCATACACAAATGCACACAACTTACAGACAAATAAAATTTCAAGTAGAAATAGAGCTAAGTTTATTAACAGAAAAATTAATTGTCAAGTACTGGTACCAGAGAAATCATTCTAAGAGACGTTCTGAGAGAGGAAGGCACCAAGAGAGACTTGCAAGTTCTGTCATTATGTTCCTTTTCCTTTTTAACTGTCTAGAAGTATTTCACAGTCATGGAAGCCCCAGGCCATTAAACTGACTTCAGTTTGATCTATGTAGACCTACTGATGTTGATGCCAAGATGATGCAAGGCCTGCAGTGACTGAGATACTGAGAATCTTGGTAGCCCCAAAGCACAGGGAACTTACTGATCACCAGCTACATATGACTCTAGTCCATCCTATCAGGGAACCATAGCAAACTTGCCATCCAGATCACAGGAACCTGACTGACTGTGATCTGAGTTTTGCAGAGGAATACAGTGTCTTACAGATAATACACAGTTGGTATGTGGCGAGCAAATAACAAAATAAAACTGAAAATCTTTATTTTTTTTTCTTATCGTGACCTAAAAACTGGGATGAAATAGCTGGACACAAAAGAGATACACATTGCTTTTCTTTTTTGCCTTGAAGTTGAAAATCGGGGTGTCAAGATGAGGATGGGGTGTGGCAATTTCTCTCCAATTAACAGCCCTACATTCTCCACACTGAGGTCCAAATGGATTGTAGAGTCACTGTCCATGGGGACGAGCTTTTCAGTGCTACATATGACTATGGAACAAACTGTCATGGAAGGCATCTGGTTCACTATAATATTAGCTAAGGCACTGAAACACTTTTTCAGCTTTAATATAAAATATCAATAACATTAGCTATAAATCAATGTAGGTAAAACATAATTCAGGGAGTCTGCAAGAAGTCGTCTGGTTCTTGTCTGCCTGCTAAAGAAGGCTGCAAACACTTCCTGTCTTCAAGACAGCAGGCAGCATCATTTTCCATCCTCAGTGAAGCACAAGGACTTCAGATAAACACATTACAAGACCCCAGTCAGGAGCGAAATCCAACTCCTCCATGGGAGGCCTTGGTGTTCTCAATCTCAGGAACTTTCAGAAGTTGGCAGGCCATGTCTTTACACTTTTTCTTTCTTATTTCTAGCTGACGCTGCTAGGGGGAATAAAAGCTGTCTTCATGTGGAGAAACTCACAGGACAGGTAGGAAAAAAATAAAATGGTGGCCAAATTAATCTTGATACTAATCTCTGGGTTCTTTATGGTGGACCAGAAATTGCAAGCCAGCATTCAAACCACTAGATGGGCTTTGGGCAAGATTAAAAAAGACTAAGGAACAAGCAAAGCTGGGAAACAGAGGCAAGTCGTGATGTCAGGTGTCTCCACCTAACGACAAAGACAAGGTTAGGTAGCCTCGGGATGTGGAGCCATGGTTCTCCTGACTAACAGAAGAAGGCAGCAGACAGGGAGCCTTGGGAGGTGTGGGTGTGGACAGGAAAACATGAGAGGTGATAACACAGCTCTGGGTGCCTGTGAACAAGGAGGCTACAAGCAAAGAGGGGGAAACCTGGGTCAAATATGAAAGCTTTGTTTATAGCAGGAAAAGCTTTAAGGTTGTCATGTGATTGTTGTGTGACAGCCATGGGCCCACTGACTCTTCACACTGGATAAATATTCCCTTCAGTTCCCACGAGAAGCACATTCTTTTTTTTTCATTTTATTATTATTATTATTATTATTGAATTTATTCTTCATTTGCATTCCAAAGGTTATACCCCTTCCCGGTTTCCCCCTCCCTGAAAACTCCCAACCCATCTTCCCACACCGTGCCTCCAGGAATATGCTCCTCCACCCAACCCACTCCCGACCCCCACTGATTTCCCCACACTGGGGTCTCTATTGAACCTTCACAGGACCAAGGACATCTCCTCACACTGATGCCTGACAAGGCATTCCTCCGCCACTCTTTTGGCTGGAACCATGTGTTCCCCTTGGTTGATGGCTTAGTCCCTGGGAGCCCTCGTGTGTCTGGTTGGACAAACATCGTCGTTCTTCCCATGGGGGTGCAACACCCTCTCCTTGCTCTTCTAGTCCACCCTCCAACTCCTCCATTGTGAGCCCCGCACTCAGTCCAATAGTTGTCTGCTAGTATTCACCCCTGTATCTGAAAGGCTCTGGCAGGGCCCTTCCAAAAGACAACCATAACAGGCTCTTTTTGGTAGATACTTCTTGTCATCCTCCTAGGCATATACCCAGCAGAAGCTCCAACATGTAGTAAAAACACATGCTCCACTATGTTCATAGCAGCCTTATTTATAATAGCCAGAAGCTGGAAAGAACCCAGATGTCCTTCAACAGAGGAATGGATAAAGAAATTGTGCTATATATACACACAATGGAGTATTATTCAGCTATTAAAAACAATGAATTCATGAAATTCATAGGCAAATGGATGGAACTAGAAAGTGTCATCCTGAGTGAGGTAACCCAATCGCAAAAGAACACAAATGGTATGCACTCACTGAGAAGTGGATGTTAGCCCAAAAGCTCAAAATAAACAAGTTACAATTCACAGACCACAGGAAGCTCAAGAATAAGGAAGACCAAAGTGGGGGTGCTTTGGTTCCTCTGAGAAAGGGAACAAAATATTCACAAGAACAACTATGGAGACAAAATGTGGAGCAAAGACTGAAGGGAAGGCCACCCAGAGACTGTCCCACCTGGGGATTCATCCTATAAACAGAGAAGTACATTCTTTTAGGTCTCTGCCCTGCAAGCGCACAGAATAAAACAGAGCAGCTGCATCTTACTGTGTTCTCTTATGTCCAACAGGTGGCATCATCCTGAACCTCTGAATACTGGTGACATCAGCCTCTCGGCTAGCCAAGCCTCGCACATGTTCCAAATAACAGTCTTCTTTGACTTGGTTCAGCTTCCTATAAACAAAAATTAAAGCAGCATTTGGTTAGCAATTGGAAACGTGTATCAAAGGGGGTAAGCTTAACTCAGAACAGGTTTTCCTAGCCATCTCCACTGTGCATATGTAGGAAGAATGTATCCTTTATTTGTAGCAATGCAAATGCCAGTGATTATAAACATGTGTCTCACAGCTTTCCCAGCTTGTTCTTGTCCTTGAAGGATAAGTCTCCGGAAGAATCCAGGAGAGATTCTGGAACTCACATCCGCTTTGGTGTGAAACACAGAGATCTGAAGGGTAGACATCAGACAGACACTGCAAAGTTCGACAAGAATAACTCTTCACGGAGACACAGGGATCTCTTGTCCTACAGCTCATGCTGTGGCATATAGTAAATGCATACCTTCATTTGAGAGCAGGGGTGCTTCAAGATGTAAATAACTGAGGGGAGGAATGTCATCAATCCAGTGACAAATAGCCTGCCACACAAGTGAGGACTTGAACATGGCCACTTGGGAACCATGAAAGAAACTGGCATGGGGGTTTAAGCCTGCAGCATTCTAGGGAGGTGACAGACAGCACTCCAGAGCTGGCTGACCAGCCAGTCTAACCAGTCTGTGAATTCTGAATTCAGTGAGAGTCACTGCATCAAAGTAAAAGGGGAAAGAGAAAGACACACATGACATGGGACTCTAGGCTCTCTATATAAAAGCACACATGTGCACACACACACACACACATACACACACACAAATAAAATTCCAAAGTGGAAATAGAGTTAAGTTTATTAGTAGAAAGATTAAATTCTCAAGTACTGGTACCAGAAAAATCATTCTGAGAAGAGACACTCTGAGGGAGAATGGCCAGGAGAGACTTCCAAGCTCTGTCATTATAGCCCTTCTTTCCTGCCAGCTGACTAGAAGTATTTCACATTGTGCTTCCCAAACATTACGCTTTATGCAAAAAAGACATTTCTTTTAAAGGGGAAACACTCACATCACTCTATCAAAAATTATGTACAAAAAAAAAATGAAAAGTTATGGCTTAGAGATGTTTCTGAGTCCCTGTCATTGAACAGCATGTCTGCCTTTTGTTTTGCTCTGTTTTGTTTTATTTTTACTAAACCACGTGTAACTGTAAACTCAAAGACCTGTGAAAGTGTTCCTTGTGGAGGTACCTGTGTGAGAAATGTGGGATTACTCTGCATATTGAAGGGGCTTCCCTTTGTACTGTTCCTTTTATGTGGCTGAAGTGAAAAACATTTGGGTTCTTCTTCAGCCCTCATATTCCACACACTTTTGTTTGTGATGTTGCCTGATTGTCCGAAGCTCCTGTTCCACCATTTCAAATCTACCAGCATCCTCAGCATCTGACTCAGACTCCCAGAAATCTTTCTCCAATTTCCCATTTCCTCCACACCTCTGTGGACTTACTGTGCTGGGTCATGGGGTAGGGAATATATGGTATTTTCTATGAAGACTTACCTCTTCCTTGTCATGTTTATGCCTTGTAATCTGAGAGAAGACCCTTTCGAGACACATTCCCACCCCATGCCTCACTTAGGCAAATGCCTAAGAGGTAGTTGCTCATAAAAGAAGTAGTTTTCTGTTCTCTACAAGCCTCCAAGTACACAGTACACAGTGGAGCAAATGTGAAATTATTCAAATAGCTCCTCATCAATTACATTATGGCAGGCTCAGTAAAACACAGCCAGAGATGAACACCTGGGCTCACTTAGTGATGCTGATAGCAAATGAAGAAGTGGTTTGTCTTGGGGGCAGGAATGGAAGGAGGAAAAAAGAAGACAGGTGATGTTAGGCAACTGTCTACCATCCAAACCTTCCAAAAGGAAGCTTTTGGAGGTCTTCTCTTACCATCGCTGAGTTATATATTTATATATATAACTTCAGCCTTTGGAAAAACAGTCCGGTGGTTATTTGAAATCCCTGGAGTGAAAATAAATAGCACAAAATCCTAGAGACTGAATTCTATGCTCACTTTTAGTCAAAGCTAGAGTCATCATGGAGGCTAGGTTTCTGTCAATATGATGGATCATATTTCTGCTAAAATAAATAAAATACCTAGTGAATTTTGTATTTAAGCTTATTTTCGCAGGGCTAGGAGATGGCTCAGTTAGTAAAGTGTCTGCTATATAAACATGAGGAACTAAATTCAGAATCCCAGAACAGCCAGAGAAGTTTCACCCATAACCCTAGGGTTACAGTATTTAGAACACTGGGCACAGATGATTTTTAACCAAGACTTGAGCAAGAAGAGGAGGCAGGTGCTACTTGTAGAATGGGCTTAGAATGGAATCAATTTAAAATATGGGTGTCCTGATGCCAAAAAAAAAAAAATAGAATATTGCTGTCAGTTGGTATTGGCAGAAAAAATTCTGCACCTATACTTAACAGGTGCATGAACACACACACACACACACACACACACACACACACACACACACCATTCTGCACATCAACCTTTGAAAGCATTGGGACTGTCATTTTATACCTAGGTCTTGAAGGAGAGATAATACCACCTGTAGACCTGTACTCAGTACATTTGTAGTTTATGCTATCCTCGTAACATAGAATCTCAAAGCCAACAAATAAACATAAACCTTCCAGGACTGCTGATTCTCAATACAGACTCCAACAGCAAATAGTACAGAATTTCTCCATAATGGCGTTTCACAGGCCACAGCACCCTAATGAAAAAATACGTACATGCATACATACATACCTTCCTCTGTAAAACACCAATTCATAACTTTAAAAGAACTGTATAGTATGATAAGAAATAAGCATCATAATGAGACATTTCATGAAACATAGACCACAACCAAAGGACTCAAATTCTCTGAATGGGCTTTCAAAAAGGTTCAAGACAGTTAAAGAATAGAAAGAAAGAAAGAAAGAAAGAAAGAAAGAAAGAAAGAAAGAAAGAAAGAAAGAAAGAAAGAAAGAGAGAGAGAGAGAGAGAGAGAGAGAAGGAGGGAGGGAGGGAAGGAGGGAGGGAGGGAGGGGGAGAGAGAGAGAAAGAGAAAGAAAGAAAGAAAGAAAGAAAGAAAGAAAGAAAGAAAGAAAGAAAGGAAGGAAGGAAGGAAGGAAGGAAGGAAGGAAGGAAGGAAGGAAGGAAGGAAGGAAGGAAGGAAGGAAGGAAGGAAGGAAGAAATATGACTAAATCCTTCAGAAACCAAGCAGGACAAGTTGGAAGTAGAATTTGGGGAGACTTGAACTAAAGAGAAATTCTTCAAACAGAAAACAAGTGTGTATGTTCTAACACCAACTCAACAGGTGCAACACAAGGTACTCAGAGGTTAGTAGACAATAGGGAGCAGAAGGTATTTCTCAGTTAGATATGGAAGACTCACCCCAGAGGAGGATGGAGAGCAAATAAAAAGCCACGGCATGTGGAGAGTATGCCAATCCAAAGAGTCGCTGAATATGAAGTAATAGGACCATCAATCCAGAAAACCTGCCACCAAATGTTAGAACAACTGGGAACAGAGATGTTCCTGTTTATATTGTGCCTTTTAAAATTATTGACCAAACCCATTGCCTGAGATTTAGAGAGATTTCTTTTTCCACCTAAAACACGTCTTTCTAGAAATTGGAGGAAAGAAAATATGCTGATCATATTACTTCTAAATGAAGTCAGAAGATATTTAAAGTAAGTTTAGAGGAGGCAAAGGATTCTTTAGAAATAAAAGGCACTAAACATAAAAATGACAAATTGGACTCATTAAAGTAAAAAAAAGGCTCTCTTAAAAGACAGTAAAAAAATTTTTAGAAAGGTTATAGATCAGAAGTAAGTTCTTTCAGAGACTGTTCTAGTGAAGAATGCATGTGCATATTATTTTATAACTCCCCTAATTCAGATTAAAATGCTCATTTTAAACATAGGCAAAATATTCAAATAGAACTCTACAATTTTTAAAACTGACAATACAAAGCCCTTACAAACTAGGCAAACATCGTGGTAGAAATAGAGAACTACACAAATACTTTGAAAGCCCATCTGTCTGTTATTTAAGACCCCATAAGTATCTGAGAAGTAACTCTAGTCCAGAATATTCAGCCAAAATAAATCAAACTGCTGTAGACAACTACTCTCAGACAATTTGTTCAAAACTATTGGGGGGGGGGGAAAGAAGTTAAAAAAAAAGAAAACCGTGACACCCATCACTAGTAAATTACTGTTTGATGTACAGTTCAACGCAGCCCTGCTCAGCAGCATGAAGAATGGTTCAGAAGTGTGTGCCTAGCCTGGATGAACCTGCGAGGCTTTGTACTGAGAGACAGAAACCACAAATAAAAGGCTACATCATATATACAATATCAATGGAAAAGCAGAACTGTAGGACATCAGAGCAGTGACTTCTGTGGGAAGAGGGCATCAGAGAGAGCTAAGTACAAAGGACAGGGCAACTTACAAAGAGATAGAAACCGCCTGCATCTTTACACCATACACATAAGTGCACTTAGCCAGGAAACTTCATTACATGCAAGATATTCTTCAATGAGCTCAGCATTGTTTATGTCTTAGTGGCACATAGTAACTGTACGTTTTTCTGGGGTACAGTAAAATGCTTGAGCACATCTAAATATACATGGCTGAATTAGGGTAATTATCCCTCACCGCCCCCCAACACTTGCAGCATTTGTTTTAATGAGAACACCTCTCACCAGTCAGAATGGCTAAGGTCAAAAACTCAGGAGACAGCAGGTGTTGGCGAGGATGTGGAGAAAGAGGAACACTCCTCCACTGCTGGTGGGATTGCAAGATGGTGCAACCACTTTGGAAATCAGTCTGGCGGTTCCTCAGAGAACTGGGCATGGCACTTCCTGAGGACCCTGTTATACCACTCCTGGGCATATATCCAGAGGATTCCCCGGCATGCAATAAGGACACATGCTCCACTATGTTCACAGCAGCCCTATCTATAATAGCCAGAACCTGGAAAGAACCCAGGTGTCCTTCAATGGAGGAATAGATACAAAAAATGTGGTATATTTACACAATGGAGTACTATTCAGTCATTAGAAACAATGAATTCATGAAATTCTTAGACAAATGGATGGAGCTGGAGAACATCATACTAAGTGAGGTAACCCAGTCTCAAAAAAATCAATCATGGTATGCACTCACTGATAAGTGGATATTAGCCTAGAAACTTTGAATACCCAAGACATAATCCACAAATTAAATGATGTCCAAAAAGAATGGAGGAGTGGCCCCTGGTTCTGGAAAGACTCAGTGCAAGAGTATAGGGGAATTCCAGAACAGGGAAGCGGGAAGGGGTAGATGGAGGAACAGGGGGAGGGAAAAGGGCTTATGGGACTTGCAGGGAGTGGGGACTCAGAAAATGGGAAATCATTTGAAATGTAAATAAAAAAATATATCAATCAATAAAAAAAAAAACACCTCTCTTTTAACTAATTTTAAATATTCTATAAAATACTGTTAACTACAGTCATCATCCTGCTGGAGAGACAGACACCAGCATGTGTAAATAGATTTCATCTCTATGTATTTAATGGACAGCAAAATGTTTATAAAATTAAGGAAAAATTATAACAGTAGGCTTATGCTCAGGTCTCTTATCCTAAGGATGATTTGTTTACTTATAAGTGACATTAGGCTTCAAATTGCTTAAATAATTTGTAAATTTTCTTCTTGAATTATAACACTTTTCCTATAATAAGAAGACTTGTATATATTGCCTTTGTACATATGTGATATATTCAATACTCTACAAATATTAGGATATTTATATAGGAAATATTTACAAATCTCTTCACTAAACAAAATCTTCCTCAAACCTGTAGGGAAGAAAGGAGACATTTAAAAATGAAAGCATTGAAACCTCAGTTTTGCCTCTTGATTTAATAATAGTGGCTTCAGGGTCTATATCTTAATATCTCAGAAGACTCTAGTGGTATAATGTTGGAATGGAAAGGCTCCTGGGTCTCAATGCTTCCCCAATACTGAAGGACAGTAGTCCTATGAGCAGTCAGGAAAGAGACTCCCACACATGAGAGGCAAACCATTCTTCTACAAAGGGCACCCATGACATGTTTTCTGCAAGCTGTGCACATAGGTGAAGAAGACTATTCCATGAGCTCTGGCGCATGATGGTCTCCGGATGTGCAAGATCCATCCAGGTAGCTTCCTTTCCTTACAGTCTACAAACCCCGCAGGTGAGTACATGTATGGTTATCACACTTCTTCCCCAAACCTGCAGGGAGAGGTTCTGGGTCAAGCTTAAATTTGTCTCTTTATTTCACTATGTGTCTCCTTGTTCTCTTTTATTTCATAACTCCTTAACATTTGTCTCCGCTGTCAAATGGTCCAACTGTCACAACATACTCTATAATTCACCCTCAGCCATTTATATAATCAATATCCCTAGTCCCCAAGGAAACTGTTGTCATTATTAATTTCAGGTGTTACAAATCCAGAGCCCTTGTTTTAAAAGGTGTGATGCCTTACACGTGGGGTGTCAGAAAGAGAAGATGTGAAACAGAGATCCTGGAAGTTCGTACACCAGCTAGGCTGTCCGACATGGTGAAGCCCCAGGCCCATGGCTATGCTCTGATCTCTGCATGTGTGTTCTACACCATCACCCTCGCATGCACACACATTCACCCAGTCACGCACACACACAAAGAATCCAGGGATAACTTTAGGAGGGGTTCTAAAGCACTAAACTCACAAGGTTATAAAAAGCATCCCTACTCCAATAAATCCACTTACCCAAGCAGAGTGTATGGCTTCAACCAAGCACAGCTTTCAAGGAAAAAGGCAAACATCATAAAAGTGTTAACTAAAATAGTTCTAAATAACGAATGTCCTTTACTGTTAGCCAACCTATGTGGAACTTGTGCCATGGGTGACTTTTGCTGTAGACAAAGTAGAAAAGACCGCAGTACTAACTAAAGTCGGCCAGACTAATCCATGAAACGTTGTCTGGTCAATCATAACCTGACTTCAGAAAATTGCATACAAAGTATTTTCAAGATGTCTTGGCTAATATTTGTGATTGTTGTACTTTCCCTGCCTCTGTTATCTGATGATCAGTCAACCTCAAACTGGTGATTCTGCAGGTCATAGAAAAAAGTGAAATCCTGAGTCAAGTTTTCTCCCTTGCAGAAAATTTTAACCAAGAGGAGGAACTGAAAATGTTTCCATGGTTAAAGTGGCACAGACGATGCTCATCTGAGACAAAAGAGGTCAAGAGATACTGCACAGACACTGCTCAGGAGCACGTCAAATACAGTCAACAACTCAACTCACAAAATTTTCATCTTGCTTCATTCTAGCCTTGAGCTATCCGATGTTGTTTACTCTCCAGAAATATAAAACAATTACTCACTGTTCCTGCCTTGCCTACAGTTGTGTTCTCATCTCCATCTTCATCTCCTCTCTACTCTGATATCTGGAAACTAAGGTATTTCTTGAGCAATAGGAACAAGGTGCAATGAGCAAGTGCAAGATGTTTGTAGTGGGTGCTGCCTGAGTATGCCTAACAGGAGCTGTGACGTCATCCTTCTAGACTGCAATTTAAATAACTGAGCAAGAAACGTTTGTGGTAGAATTAATAAATCTCAAAAACACAGCCACTCTCTTCAGAGAATGTACACTATATCCTATCTTACAACATAGCGTGATACTGTGTATTTTATGACTCTAAAACTAGTAAGTTATCAATGAGTTAGAGTACTAACTCAGCAGAAAAGCATCTGCTCTGAAGACCGGCACAGAGAGACAGAGAAGCCACGAGGGAAGATGTTCCTCCTCCTCTGCAGCCTTAAACCCTGGAACGGTGACAGTGCTTGTTAGGGACACTGTATCTCTCTCTTGGGTATCAGTGTGCTTTATACTGTCTGGCTTTGGATGTGTTTAAGACAGTCAGCTTGAGTGCACAAAACACATTCATGGCTGGCGTCGGTGAGTCAGAATCTTGTTTTTTATACATCTAGAGATCTCAAAGACAAAGTAAGATCTGGTTTGTTTTTGAACACACCAATGATAAACTACATTTTTTCACATGCCTTGGCAGTGGATTTTAACAGGACGGGATCTCCCCTAGATCTGTGTGTGTTTTTCCATGTGTCTGCCATAAGATGGTTATTGATATATAAAGGAAATTGAGGACAGCAGCTCCTCACAGCAAGGTATGCACACGGAATCTGCATAACCAGACTACAGACTGGTTACTCAACAAGTGTTTGTCTGCAGCCTACCCTCTCTCCTAGTCAAAAACAGAATTTTGTACCCAGTACTAGAGGTCACACGCTACAATGTCTGCTTGAAGTGAAAAATAGCACTGAGCTTCAGCTTGTGGCTTCAGCTATACTGCTGGGTCCAAACTTTATAAGGCACAAGTAAGCGTTTGGTTGGCACAGGTTCAGACATGGAAGCAGAAAGGCAGTGAGAGACTCGGAGTGAAGGGGAACGTTGACACAGAGCCCATTAACTTGGGGCATTCCCGTCCACTTTAGCAAACTGAGGTAAAGGTTCTGTTTGGACCCTGGGTCCAAGGACTTAGAGCCTGGTCCTAAAGCACTGTAGACCCAGTGAACGGGACTGAAGCTCCAGGATTAGAATGTATGCAGAAGCCAAGCAAGCCCAAGGAAGTGTCTGGGACCTCCCCCCCCAACTCCCCATGGAGGCTAACCCTCAGCCCACACTTGATGCCGAAACATGAGCCCGGACAGGAGCCAGATCTGATTTCCAAAGTAAGCTGGAAATCCGAATTTTTTATGTAAGATTTCTTTTTTATTCTTAAATGCTGGAAACATTCAAAATTTTAAAGCATGCCATGTGAGCCAAACAAAACACATCTGTGGGCTGAGATCCAAGCACTGGTCTCAGTTTTGCAACATCTACTATAAAAGAGAGAGAAAAATAAAAAGGCTAAGGCTCCTCTTGCCTCATTTTATGGAGCCTGCAGGAAAAGAAACCAATTTACAGTCACTGCTTGGATCAATTTAGATAAACAGCAAAAATTGGAAAGCTTTGTTTCATGTGTATGCGAATATTGAAAAAAAGAGAACGCTGTAACCAGCCTGGCTCAGAACTCACTATTCTGGCACATCCTCCCAAGGGCCAGTGTTATCTGTGTTTGTCACCACACTTGGCTACTTTACAACTCTGAAAAATACAAGAGATCAGTGATAAAAGTGGCTATCTGGTGAGTCTGTCAGGAATCTGGTAGGAGGTAAGGAGATGAGAAGACAGGAACAGAGGAGGAGACCACAACACACTATGCTGGTGTACACTGTTCTGTGGCCCTGCTTATTGTTTCCAGACTTATTCAGTCAAGTCTGTCTTTTTGTGAGGTCCTGGGAACAGGGCCTGACAGGGAGGTGTAGAGAATGGGGGAGCCTCGGTAGGTCTGGGTACAATTCTGTTTACTATTAGAAACTAGCACTTGCCTTTATTTTTGATAATTTCTCACTGTGTTGCAGACATCTTCCATTATAGCATTACAACCATGTTGAATTACATGATACAAGCATGCCTCCTATTCAGGCACTCTTTGGGACTGTATTAGTTACATTTCTCTTGCTGTGATAAAATGTCACAATCCAGTTGGCCAATGAAAGAAAGGTTTGTTTGGACTTGTAGTCCAAGAGAGATAAGGGTTCATCCCCACCACAGGGAAGCAACACCCATGGCAGCTGAAGGAGGGAGCTGAGTGAGAGCTCACACCTCAAACCACACAACCCAAGAAGAGAGAGAAGAGAGAGCAAGCTAGCAATAAATGAGGGATTTTCACTCACAAAGCAGGCTCCCATCCTTCCTCCAGCAAGGATGTGCCTCTAAACCTCCCCAAACAGCATCATCAAATGAGAACCACATAGTCAGATGCCTGTGACTATGGGGAACATTTGTCATCCAAACAACATTCCACTTCCTGGCTTCCATAGTCTCATGGCCATATCGTAATGCAAAATCTATTTAGTCCAAGTCTCTATAGTCAAAGCCCAAACTCTCTTCTATGACTCAGGGCAACCCCAGTAAAACAAAACAGAAATTACATAATTCCAACATATAATGGGACAAATTATACATTGCCATTCCAAAAGGGAAGAAGAGGGCATAGTGGGGAAATACTAGAACAAAGCAAGACCGGAACCCAGTAAGACAAATTCCCAATCCTGTAGTCCCCTCCGCCCTCCATGTACCTGTGACTTCAGTTTCAATGGGTTACAATGGCTCTGCCCCTCTAGCTTCCCTTGCATGCATCTCTCTCTGAGCTGGTTCCACTCCCTGTCTATAGATTCCCCTTTCATATAACTCATGGCTTTGCCATTGTCAACATCTTGGGGTATTCAATGTAACTCAGACTTCACTTTCACAGAATCATGCAGTTACATCTCAGGACCTCTTACCCACTCATGGCCATCAGACAGAGGCTTCACTGACACACACTGCCTGGCCTCATTTGTGTATCCTTTATGATTCTAAAGCCAGAATCATAGCGATAACATGCCAAGTTCAGCTGATGTCTTGAGATGAATCCTTGTCTTAGGTTTCCATTGTTGAGAAAAGACACCATGACCAATGCAGCTCTTATAAAAGACAACATTTAATTGGGGCTAGCCTACAGGTTCAGAGGCTCAGTCTACTATCATAAAGGCAGAAAATATATTGCAGTATCTAAGCAGGCATGGTGCTGGAGGAGATGAGAGTTCTGCATCTTCACCCAAAGGAAGCCAGGAGCAGACCATCCACAGGCAGCTAGGAGGAGAGTCGCAAAGCCCACCCACACAGTGACACACTTCCTCAAACAAGGCCACACTCCTAGTCGAGCCACTCCCCAGGCCAAGTATATTCAAACAACCACAATCCTTGAGCCCTTGAATGACATTTGCTGAAGTTTTGATCTGTCACTCCTTTCTAGGACCGGATAATTCCTTAAGTCTTTTCCTTTCATAAGCTGGAAGCTTAGCTGGGCAGGGACTTGCCCCGGAGTACCCTTCCAGTGCAAACCAGGCCTTCCTCGGCCTCCTTATCGCTCTCAAAGCAACCCTCCATGTAGCACTAAGTTTCCTGGAGTTCTCTCTTCAAGCCATGCTTGGTAGTTCTCCTTTCCCCACTTTCTCTCTTTCTTTGTAGACCAGAATAACAGTCATCAAAATGCCCTCCCCACAATGCTATGTTATCTTGAAATTTCCTCAAACCAAGAAATCAGTCATTGCTTTTCAATTTAGTGTCCTGAAAGTTTTCGGGACAAAGGCAGAAGATATTCCCATTCTTTGTCAAAATGCCCTAGCAATGGTCTCTAATCCCATTGCTGATATTGTTGTCTTCTGAAACCTCTTGAGCTGGAATCATTGCTCTCATCATCCTTGTCTTCCAGGCTCCTGCTAGGAAGTACGATTAAGTGATTAAGTCATGCTCACAGCAGGCGACAACTTTTCTAGTGTAATTTCCCCAACTCCTATACAATTCTCCAAAACAACATCATGGTCAGGGTCTCCATGACAGCCTTTTGCTCTCTAGCACCAACTTTAGCATCAGTTACTTCTCTGTTGCTATGATAAAACACCACACCCAAGGGAGCTAACAGAAGGGAGGGCTTCTTTGGGCTGACAGTTCCAGGGGGATAAGAGTCCATGAGAGAAGGAGCCTAAATCAGCATAGAAATGGTTCTAGCCCAAACAATGGCGCAAAACGGAGTACTTCCCATGTCCCATTAACATTTCACCCTGATTTTATTCTTTGACCACAGCATATCATCTACACACACACACACACACACACACACACACACACACACACACACAAAGAAACTGTAAATATAAATAAGCCAAAAACTGGGTTTATGTGGGGGAATTTTTAAAAAGAAACATTTTGTAGGGATTTAGACTCTGTATTTTCTTTTATGATAATGTAATCTGTCTTAAATCAATGAAGCAGTTCCCATGACAGATACACAAATGAGCTCATCCCAGAGACTTATGCTTTCTTTGTAATCACTCTAAGAGACATAGGAGGAAAGCTTCACTGTTCTCTAAGATACAACTGCTTTATACTTGTCTTTTCAGTGTTTTCAATGAAAAGAAAAAATATTCCAATCTATGTGTGTTTAAGGAATATATGTAGAGGGTGTGTGTGCTTGTGGTGTGTGTGTGTGTGTGTGTGTGTGTGTGTGTGTGTGTGTGTGTGTGTGTGTGTGTAAGTAAAAGAGTATGTGGGGGTAGAATATATATAATGATGTTATGGAGACAAGGGGTTAGCATTACCCATGTCTGTTTCATTTCCTACAGAAGACATTAGTTTAAGTGTGGCCTGATGGCACAAAATGCACGACACTCTTCTGGAAAACTTGAGCACTCATGAGTCCACCCTAGTCTCGTCTCTTCTCTCTCTCTCTCTCTCTCTCTCTTTCTCTCTCTCTCTCTCTCTCTCTCTCTCTCTCTCTCTCTCTCTCTCTCTCCCTCCCTCCCTCTCTCCCTCTCTCTCTTCTCTCTTCTCTCTCTCATACACACACACAAACACACAAACACACACATACAAACACACACTCACACACATGTATACAGAGAGAGAGAGAGAGAGAGAGAGAGAGAGAAGAGAGGAAAGCTACAGGACTGAGCTGAGATGCCTGCCAAGGTGACTGCAATTGGGCTGGAAAGCCACTTGCCTCTGGAGTGGCTTTTGTATGTGCAGTGGAAAAGGAAGTAATACTGAAGCTGGCCCTTGAGAGAAGGCTGCTGCCATGAAGAACCTGACCATGATGGTTTCTGGAAAGAATGTAGAAGACTTGGAGATTTCAGACTAGAAAAGGGCACCCTAACAGCAGAATGTGATGTAAGACCCACAATGCATTCCTAACCCTGAAGTTATGAATCATATAATGTAGGCTTTATTTTCATTCTTACACACCTACAACAAATTTAAATTTAGAAAATAAGCATGATAACGGATTAACAATAACTAATGTTTAAAAGAAATAATTACCGCAACATACCGCAGTAAGTTATGTAACTGTGAGTTTTACCCATCATCTATCCACCCACCCATCCATCCATCCATCCATCTATCCATCCAATTATAGTATCATACTGTGCTGTTTGTTTTGGGAACTCTGATATTGAAAGTTCATAAAGTGAAACCATAGTAAAAGAGCACTGTTTACTTCAGTTGCATAGACTTAGTATAAGAGAAGGAAAGGATCGGTGTATAACCAAATTTTCTCTTGCATAAACTTAAGAGTTCTAATTTTGCAACACACACACATACAGAGAAGGGGGAGTGAGTCCCTTTATGTTCTTCACTTCTAAATTGTTGCTCTTAAATGTAAATTTTTAACCATTTTAAATACTATAAGGATCAAATAAAGAGTGTCATGGGGGAGGGCGTGGCTGCATGAAGCACAGCTTCTATTAATAGTTTTATGCCTCAGAAACAGATGGTGGTACTGCTCACTATACAGTGTAGGCTGAAGCCTGACTCCTCTCCAAATTACATGCTGAAATTTAATCCCCAGTACAACAGTAATAAGACTGGGGTATCTCTAGGTCTTGATTAGGTCCCAAAAGCTTCTCATCAATGGTGCCATAACCCTTACCAAAGGGACTTCACTCAGGACATGTGGCCTTCACCCTTTCCATCATTTCTGCCACATGAGAATACAGTGCTCGTCCTTTAGAAGTAACAAGGCAGCATGTTGGAAGAGAGGAGCTCAGGATTGTATCTTGGACTTTAAGTCCCTGGAACTCTAAGAAATACATTTAATAACTTCATCAGCCCTGGTATGTTCGTAGCAGTACAAATGGACAGGAAAATCTAGGACACTGAATTCCTTCCCTACTTTATATGGTAGTAAGTCAATCACTGCATGTAGCTAGCTTGGAAAGTAATCTAAATCGAATATCCTCTGAGCCCTGATATTTTCTTAGAGTTCTTCATGTCCTGGTCATCCAAGGTAGCTCAGGAGGCTGCAGTACCCCTGAGCTACACCAGCCTCTACCCACAAGAGCAATGCTCAGCTGCACAAGGAATTGACGGGCTCTCTTCCCATTTCTCTTTTATTAGACTTCCCTCCTGAGATAACACAAGTGAGGATGTGATTTGACATTTATCTTGTTAATATTAACAATGGATAATTTGAATGCCAATCAAGTGCAGAAAAAATATGCTACACTTTTTAAATCAATCAAATACCTGTCAAATCATCTCATAGTGCTGTTCAGTATAGTGCAAGCTAAGAGCTTTGAATTCTCAGTGCTTTCTAATGGTCTTTTAAAAACTAAATGAAGATTAATATGATCTTGAAAGTGATGCCTTAATTCAAAAACAAAAATTCTGTTGCGTGTCTACTATATATAACTACCTGTGACTTGACCTGGGAAATGAAAGACTTTCAGAAATTACTTTCAGAGTAGGAGATGCAAAGACCACTGCTAATTCAGTCAAAGTAGAATAACAAACACATTTATAATAGCTCCACTTTAATGGCAAGACAGAGCTAATAGCAAATGATTGCAAAATAAACTTCAAATAATACTGTTTTAAAGATAACAAAATATGTCAAATATGTAAAGATAAATTCCACAAAATACTCACAATACCTATGCACCTAAAACTATAAAACATTGCTAGAGAAATAAAAAAGAAGACCTAAATAATGGAGAGCTATGCCATGCCCATAGACTAAAGAAACTAGTTTTTAAAACAACATTGTTATAAGTTTTAAGCAGTATTAAAGCTGTATTAAAACAGATTTAATACAGCTTAATTAAAAGCCTGTCAGATTTTTTTTTTGGTAAGAACTGATAAATAGGTTTTAAATTCGTATGGATATATGAAGGAACGATTATAGATAAAAAAAATTGCATATTACTCAAAGACTATTTGCAGTGTTTGGTTTAAAGATGTAATATAAAGTTATAATAATCATTGTTTTATGTTGGCGCACAAGAAGTATTGAGTGGCTGAGCAAAGAAATGCACAGAGTTCAAAAATATATCCATATGTGTGCTGTCTGTTTTGTTGTGCTTTCTGGATGAATACATTAAAAATACTCTTCTCAATAATGATGTTATAACACAGATAAGTTTATATAAAGAGTCTGAGATGGGCGATTTAGAATAAGTGATAGAATTTTTCCACTTCCTTTTCTTTTTCCTTTCTTTAAGAACCAGAGGTAGTAGATACCTGCTGTGACAAGACAGAGCCGTTGTGCACATGAATTTGTGTGAGCTGGGGCTGCAAGCACAAAACCTGCACCAGTTCAAGTCAGTCAAAATCTCAGCAGGATTGGGGAAGGTCTCAATTAGTATTTGATGACTGCTGGATGAAGGAAAGTCCTGTTCCTCTGGGATGTAGCCTCTGAAATGCTAACCATGCTCCAGCAGATGGTCCTACCCCCAGGCACCCACAGGGAGAACTGAGTGAACTCAGTGGATTTGAAAAAGAGCCATGAACTCTAGAGGGAAAAGTTGTGACTTGAAGATAGGAGCAACTTGTTGGGGGTAGATTTGATCAATGTACACTATATATATAATATTCTGAAGTTTTAATATATATAATAATATATGTTTTATATATATATATTGCATTCTAAACAATAGCAAATAAAGTTTCAAAAATTATTAAAGGAAAACATGAAATTGCAAGGAAGATAGGGAATTTCATGTAAATAAAGAACTTGTTTTACTTATAAAAACTAACACTTTTCACTATTTGAACACCCTGCTAAAATAGCCAAACAATCTTTCCAAAATTAAGAGGCCAAGAATATGAAAAGCCAGGTACCTTGAAAAATTCTTGAATCAGAATTTCACCATCAACATACCACAGGAAAACAATTAAAAAGTCGTTACTAAAGAAGGCCACATTAACACATGTTATAATCAAAGAGATATGCAGTAATTTTGAAAGCAAGAGAAAAGAAACTTATCATATGCAAGAACATTTCTTATAAACTAGTGAATTTCCTAGCATAAACCAAGAATACAAGGGGGAAAGTGGAGCTGTATATCCAACGTGTTAAAAGATAAAAGTCTTCCAACCAAAAGTACTGTAAGAAGTCAATAAAGAAGAAGAAGGGTACAGGGTCACAGAACAGCCAGACTGTTTGATAAATCCCCAAGTAATGGCATTATTTTATACTTACTTAAAATTATACATTATACTTATAATTGTACATGTATACATGAACACATGTACACACACACACACACACACACACACGAATCTTAGAGGAAGTTATGCCACACGGATAGCCAGTCTCCCCCACAAAAACCATAGACTAGCAAAAACTTCAGAACCAGGAATGAGAAATTTTCTTTTGAATGGCTGATTATGATAGTCCCCAAGTGACTCCCAAAACAATATAGACTATCAATGTTGGACTTGGCTGCCTCTGAGAGGTTGAAAGTAAGCCCATATGACTAATAACACTGAATAACTTAAGACACAAAACTAGGATGATTTGAACTATATCTAACCTGAAAGCCTCCTTTCTGCATTTTACATTCCATGATACCAAAAATTCTATGCAGCCTGCATTAATAGGAAAGCAATTAAAGAGGTATATCCAGCTATACAGAAGAAGATATCCATGAAAGTGCACTAAGTAGAACTTACATGTGGGTAGTAAACAATGGTTGTCTAATTGGACTTCAGGCCAAATCAATAGGAGAGAAATCATGGCTTGTGCTAGAAATCTAACTCTCTGGGGTCAGAGAGGTGGAGGATCTGCTCCTGCCACGTCTTAGATGAGCATAATTTCTAACTACAGCCAAAATCTTATCCTAATACCCATAGATAAGTGTAGTCTCACCCCAAATGAAAGAAGCTTCTGTTTAATAGCAAATAGAGACAATCACAGAAAACCACAACTGAATAAAATACAGAGATCAATAGATCATGTGGATCCCAGCCCCCTCTTCCCCTGTGGATACATCTACATCATAACTCCTGCATCCACAGCTCAGAAAACATCACAGATGAGGCAGAGGATAGATGTTTAAAGAGTCAGAATACTGAGAGTCTGATGAAAGGGCTGTATAAACAAGACCAGAAAAATGTCAATATAATAATGCCAAGGCAAAAGGGGTAAAATTTCACTGGATCTGTCCTAGACTGAGAACTACAGGCAACTAATGAGTGCCATTAGCCTCTCCCAGGGATGATAATCAATAAATAGAATGACCTATTTATTGATTATCCAGCACAAACAGTCGTCTCTGAAGCCATTTATACACAAACAAGAACAATATACTCAGAAGGTTATGTTTGTATATTTGTGCATGTATATACATATACACATGTATATGCATGTAATAATAACAAAGTTAAAGAGGTTATCAATTTGGGGGGGTTGGAAGGAAAAGAGGAGGGAGAAAATGATGTAATTCTATTTGATTAAAATGTTACATATAATTAAAAATAAGTAAATAACTCTATTCATTTAAAAAATAAACGAATGGGGGGGGGGGCTGTTCCTCATATATAAAGGACAGATAATGGTTTTTCCAAATAAACAAAAGATAAAGATACCTGACATGCACTACAACAAATGTTAGAATGAGTCCCTTGAGAACAAAGTAAAAGATACTTAAGAAAATACACAAGAAATATAAAGCTTTTTGATGAGGCAACTATATAGATAAATACATAAATCCTGTAATTTTGTAAGAGTGACTCAGAAAGATTTTGTAATTTTGGCCCAAGCATTAAAGACAAAGGCATGAAACAAGGCATAAACAAGCCACTGGTGCAGAGATAGCATAAAGGGAGTTATAAAAACGAGAAGTTTCTGTTTGTGATTGAACTTAAACATTATTAATTTAGATATATTCTTATGTGAATGGTTTGTGTAACTACACTTCATGATATCCACAAGAAAGGATATACATGAAAGAAAACAATAGTGAAATAAAGGATGCCCCTGAAAGATGTCAACAAAAAGCAAAGGTAGATAGAAAAAGACAAAAAAAAAAAAAAAAAAGAAAAAAGAAAAAAAACAGCCAAAGACTAATGAAAAATACCAAAGTCAGTCCCTATCAATGACTAATGTAAGTGAAAATGGATCAGAGTTCCAAGTCAAAAGCTGTAGAAGGCTGAATGGATTAACAACCATGAAACAACCTTATGCTATCCATAAATGACTCCCTGCAGATTTAAATGAAAGAACGGAAAAATAGTAACTGAAACACATTATGATAGTATACATACAGTAAAAAGTAAAATAATATGTATGCTAAAATATATTATTCTTTGTGGCTCTGAGTTAACTTACTCAGGATGATATTTTCTAGTTCCATCTGTTTGCCTATAAATTCCACAATGACCTTGTTTTTATTAGCTTAATGGTATTCAATTTTCTGTCTCCATTCTTTGGTTGAGGGACATCTAGGTTGTTTCCAGTTTCTGGCTACTTTGAATAAAAATGCTATGAAAATAGTTGAACAAGTGACCTTGTGGGATGGTAGAGAATCTTTTGGGTATATGCTCAGAAGTAGTATAGGCAGGGTCTTGGGATAGAGCTTTTCCTAATTTCCTGAGAAACCTCCAGATTGATTTCCAGAATGGTTGTTCAAATTTACACTATCACCAGCAATGGAAGAGAGCTCCCCTTGCTCCAGACACTTGCCAACATGAGCTGTCACTTGAGTTTTTATCTTATCCATTCTGATGTACATAAAGAGGAATCTCAGAGTATTTTTGATTTGCATTACCTTGTTTACTACAAATAGTGAACATTTTGTTAAGTGCTTCTCAGCCATTAGAGATTCCTCTGTTGAGAATTCTATGTTTAGATCTGTATCCTCAAATAGCCAATGCAATTGGGCTATTCTCCACTTTCTCTACTCTTAGATTTGGTGTATCTGGTTTTATGTTGAGGTCTTATGTCCACTTGGACTTGAGGTTTGTGCAGAGTGATCAATATGGATCTATTTGCACTCCTCTACATGCAGAAATTCAGTTAGATCAGCACCATTTGTTGAAGATGCTTTCTTTTTTCATTGTATGGTTTTTGTTTCTTTGTCAAATATCTGTCAAGTGTCTGTAGGTGTGTGGGTTTATTGCTGGGTCTTCAATTTGAACTTACTTAAAAGTGAATATTAGCCATAAAGTAGAGGATGACCATGCTACAACTCACAGACCCAAAGAAGCTAAATGACAAGGAGAGCCCAAGAGAGGATGCTTAAATGTCACTCAGAAGGGAAAATAAAACAGACTTCAAAAGTGGATGGAGAGAGGAAACTGGGTGGGAGAGAAGGTGGGGAGAGAGCAGGGCAGGGTTGTCCGTGAGGGTGTGTCTGTGGAATGAGCCAGAGACCTAAAATGGGGAGGCTACTGGAAGTCTGTGGAGGAGACCCTAGCTGAGACTCTCAGCTGCTGGGGATAAGGAGCCTCAAGTGGCCACAACCTGTATTTAGGTGGAACTTCCAGTGGAGGAAGGGGAACACCAACCCATCCACAAAACATTTGACCCCAAATTTGCCCTGCCTAATAAACATGGAACAGAGACTGAGGGAACATCAGCCAATCACTGGCCAAGCTTGAGAACCATGCCTTGAGCGAGCCAACCTGGGATGTCATGAATGATGCTCTGCTATGCTTACAGACCAGAGCCTATTATAACTGTCCTCTGAGAGGCTTCAGCGGCAGCTGATGGAAACAGATGCAGAGACTCACAGCCAAACAACGAGTAGACCTGAGAGAGTCATGTGGAAGCCTCAGGGAAGGACTGAGAAAGCCATGCAGACAATGACACCACAAGAAGACCTACATTGTCAACTAACCTTAGCCCATGAGGGCTCAGAGACTGAACCACCAACCAAAGAGCATGCATGGACTGGACCTAAGCCCTCTTCATATAGGTAGCTGTTGTGCCGCTTAGTCTTCATGTGGGTTCTGTAGCAACAGGAGTGGGGACTGTCTATGGACCCTGCCTCTGGATCCCTACCCCGTAGCAAGGCTATCTTGTCTGGTCTCCATGGGAGAGGATGCACTAAGTTCTGCTGTCTCTTAATGGGATGCTGGTACCTATAGGGAGCCCCCCTTCTCCTCAGAGAAGAGAAGTAGGGAATGAGAGAGGTGGTGTGAGGCAGGGCTGGGAGGAGAGGGGAAATGGGGACTTCCATCAGGATGCAAAGTGAATAGGTAAATTAACAAAAAGGGATATTATTCAAAATTACTAAATTGTCAGTAAGACAAAACAATGATGAATATGTGTGTAACTAAAGGATTTTAGCTCAGTTTTATGTATGTGGAGGAATGGCAGCTGGGCTCTACAGATACTGGAATGAGAGCTTACGTTGTAAGATATTATACTCTACAGAACAGGAAGTATGGCTGGGCTACAGACCTCACATCTCAGTGACTGGCTTTCTGAAATAAGACCCCAGATTAAAAATCTTTCCAAAGGTTTTTAAACCTTCCAAAACAGTGCCACCATCTGGGAACCACATGTTCACATGGCTCAGATGTGGGGGACAATTTGTATCCAAGCCAGAAGAGTACTCAGTCTCAGAACACCTGCAAATATAAGACCGACAGAAACAATAACTCTGTAATAATAATATATTTTAATTCCCACTTTCTATAATAGTTAGAACACATACATATAACAAAGAAACCCAGGAGGTGTGGATGAGCACACCAGACCCTTAGGGTATTGCACTCAATATCCTAAAACGGTGAAAGATGCGTTCTTCTCACATACACAGAGGCTGTGTCTGTGCTACACCAGAGGTGAGTCCACTGAGGAAATCTTCACAAGTTTAAGATGATTAAAGCCATACTAAACATCTTTTCAGACCATACTTTTAAGAAAATAAGTAGCAAATTGCAGGAAGAAAAGCTCATAGAAAATGGCAGTAAACAGTATGCTCAATAACAACCAATGAGTCAAGGAAGAAATTAAAGCAACATCAGTAAGTATCTCGAGATAAACAAAAGCAGGAACATAATATGCCAAAATTTATTAAGCACAGCAGAAACAGCACTAAAGAGAGTTTTTTCATAACAATCAATTCTATGTGAAATGGCTTAAATGGGAAAAAATGTAGCTCTGCAAATCAAGGAATCTGAAGAAAAACTAAGCCCAAATTTAGCAAAAGAAATGACAGACATGACAAGAGAAATAAGGAGTAGACAATATAAAAATATCAATACAGTTAAATTGGGCTTTAAAAAAATCAAAATAGACAAATTTTTAACTAAGGAAAATCTTAAGCAGCCGTGCCCTTCAAAGAGGAGACAGTTGAAGCCCAAGCACTTAGGAAGCTGAATAGGAGGAGGATGAACAAGCTTGAAGCTGCTCTGGCCTGCACAGTGACTCCTAGACAGGGCCAGGATATAGAGAGGGGCAAAAGCCTCAAATTGTTTCTTTTAGATCTATGGCAATGGAAGTTATATAAAATTGACCAGAAACTCAGACTGAAACAGAAACTGTTACAACCGGTGTACAACAATCACCATTAGCATAGCCATACCAAGTCATCAGAAGAAATCCAGTCTTAGTCACATACTCTGTACAGATACTCAAGCATAAAATAGAAACCCCAAACTCTGAAAAGAGATGAAATCATTAATCAAAATACTTGGAGTAAAACCAGGACCAGATAGCTTCACTTATAATGTCTACAAAGCACTTACAGAAAAAAATATTTTCTCAGATTCTTGAAAGGAAAATTGAGATACTCATTTCATGAAAGCAGCATTACCTTGATGCCAATGATAATGAATAGACTTGATGCAAAAATAAATGTAAGTCCAACATCCCTTGTGCATATACATTCAAATTCTTCAACAAAATACAGGCAAACCATGACAAGGGAGATTTATCCTAGGGACATAAAAATGATTGAGTATATGAAAATCAATCAGTGTAGTACACTATGTTAGTAGAACAAAGAATTAAGTAGCATCACTCAATACATAAAAAGACTGACAAAATCTAATAACTCTCATAATAAAAATAAAAGCCCAGAAAATGAGAAGACAATTACAACAGCATAATAAAGGCTGCACAGGAAAGCTGGGACTGAGAATGTACTGGGACAGTCAAAAGGTCAGAGGTTTTCCTCTACAATCAGGTACAAGTAAGGGAAACCACTCCCATTCAATAGCATGAAAATACTAGTCACAAAGAGATAAAACACATTTAAATTTCTAAGGAAAAAGTAAAATAATCTGTTTATATATGACATGAAATGCATATATGTTTCAAAAAATATTATTAGAGCTAATAAATTTAGCCAAGTTGGGAGGATGCAAAAATATTCAAATATTGGTTGCATTTTTACACTGAGTGACTTGAAAAGGAAATTGTTAAAACAAAGAACTTGCAGTAGCAACAAAACAAAATGAAATCATGAGAAGTAAGTTTAACCAAATGAGTGAAAGACTTGCACATGGACAAATATAAACATTTCCAAAATGCAATAAAGAAGACTCAGGTGGACAGAAGGAGATGGTGAGCGGCTGAGGTGGTGCTGGGAGCTCAGGGGCACTTCCTGCTTCTCTCTAACTCCAAACCCATTCTTTCAACATGGTGGTAACTGAGGGAAAGAGCTGACAGAAAACCAGCCAGTCAATAAAATATGACACCCTTTCCTCATTTCCAAAGGCATCAGGAGGGAGCATGCACACATGTGCACACATACACACACACACACACACACACACGCATACATACACACATACAATAAACACACACATACACACAAACACACACACATACACATACATACACACACATACACACATACAAATACACACACACATACACACACATACACACACACACACAAGTAAAACAGCAGTACACATAAAGTAATAAAATGAGAATTTCCCTTAAAAGTTTCACAGAAGCCAGTGCTAAGGGAACAGGCAATCTGGACTCAGCTTCTGGGGACAGCACAGTGGGTGGGCATTCCCTCAGCTCTCAGTGCCCAGCCTGTTGTCAAAAAGGAGATCTACTGAGACAACCATACCAAGCTTTTCTTTCATTAAAATATAATTACATCCCCCCCCCATACACACACATCCCAGAAGTCCCTTCAATCTCCTATTACTCCATGTCAAATACAGGGCCTCTGTTTCTGATTGTTACATATGAATACATGTATAAATACAACCTGCTGAGTATGTTTAGAGTTACTTGATATGACTTCAGGGCTGACCACTTGGTATTAACTAATCAACCTGAAATATGTATCCAACCGTACACCTCCAGGCCTGCACCTCATCTAAGCAGCACTGCAGTGCTGGCTTTAATGGTGAGGCCTCTGGGGAGCTGGCCTGAAGGGCATGAATTGAGGGGAACTGGCTGCCACTGGTCTTGTATGAGATGCTGTGGGTACTGGGGAGCTATCCTCTGCCCCCTCACCTCTTGTCACCTGCAGCAGTCACTAGATCTTGCCCTGGGGGTCATGAGAACAGAAGAGCTGGCTATGCACTGGTTCCTGAACAATACAGTGGAGTTGACATTGATGGCAAAGGTACAGGTGAGCTAGGCCCTGGGTGTGAGATGGGGAGAGCTGGCCTAGCCCCTCACCAACTGGGGCACTTGGAAGAATAGGCCTTGACCGTAGACTGGGCAACACAGTGGAGCTGGCTGTGGTGCTGAGTGTAGGTGAGGCAGCCCCAGGGGCATGAGAGCAGCAGAGCTGACCACGCCCTGCTGGCTGTGGCACTGGGTGGCCCTGGTGGTTTGAGTTTGGGAGAACCAGCAGGCTGATCAACTCAGCTACCCGCCAGGCACAGATCCAGGTCTTGAGTTGGCCCACCGCCAAATCTACCTCATCTATAAACTGCTGAAGTGTGGAATGGGCTGGTCCTGTTGATCCAAAGCTGCAGGATCTCCGTGACATAGGGCAACAACAGAATAACCAGCAGGAGTCCTGGTGAGGATCCAGTATCAATGGTGTTGTGGAAGCCAGAGGCTTCAAACCAGACTAATAACTTATTGCAATGAACATTTGAAAGTGAAGATGTGTGGACGGAGGAGTATACTGTGTTACCCATCGTGACACACTACATCTTCCATGACACGATGGTTTCTAAGCTTTGTTAATTTTTTCTGTTTATTTTTGTTTTATACTTTCTTTTTGGGGGGAGGTTGCAAGAGCAGAGAGTGGATACGAAGGGACAGGGAGATGAGTGGGATTGCGGTGCATGACGGGAAACTCATGAAGAATCAACAAAAAGTTGAAACAAAGGGAGATGCTTGCGTCTTTCTTTCCCTGTGAACTTGAAGCAAGCACTTGCATATCGTCTTGGCCAGTATCCACCTTGCAACACAGCTCGTGGCCCTGGCAGAATGTGGGTTGGAAATCACATGCAGGCAAGAGAGAGAGAGAGAATGGAGCTGCCAGTCCCCGTAAAACTAAGAAAATAGTAGCAGCTAAGGAGAGTCCGGAGATGACGACAGCATTCAGAACTGCTTGCAGACACCGGGCCTCGGAAAACATCTCCTAGCAGAACAGCAAAGGACCCTCTCCATCCCTCCACCTTAGTTTGCTGTCCTATCTACTATAGGATTGGTGGGCGGAGCCAGCCCAGACTTGGAAGCATGCTAAACAAATTTGTTCAGAGTCACTTCCAGCTCAGGACACTTTGGTTCCATGATACCTTGTTGTAGCGAGCAGGAAAAAGACTGTTCAGCCAGCTGGGATCTCCAACCACTGACTGATGAACAATACACATGCAAAAAAAAAAAAAAAAAAAAGAGGCAGGAACTCATGAAAGGGAGGAAGGGAGGGGGAAGGGAAGGAGGGAGAGAGGAGGAGGGGAGAGGGAGGAAAGGAAGAAGGGATGGGATCTTTCAGCTTTTGTTCAGTCAGGGAAGGAAGCATAGGGGGACTTGAAAGGGCATCAGTACTAAACAACCACTTAGTAATAATAACCCCATGCTAATATACCAGTAGCGATAATACTTATTTTTTAAATGTTTTTGCTAAGACATTTTTTTAATTTTATTACTTGTCTGCATGCATACAAAACACACAAACACACACACACACACACACACACACGCACACGCACACGCACACAGGGTGAGGGAGAGAGGAATTTGTTTGAGGTAAGTTTTCCTATTCTTCTGGCTAGCCTCCAATTCACTGTGCAGCTGAGGCTGCTCTTGAACGCCTGATCTTCCTGTATCCACTACCCAAGTGTTAGCATGTATTTTCAGGCACATAACTACACACGTGGCTTTGGCTTTTTCAATTACTATTTTTCATTTAATAAGTTTTAATTCGGTTGTTTACATTATTCTCCTCCTTCTTTACTAATTGTCAGCTTCCTTTATTCTCTCTACCTCTCCTATTTCAGAAGGAAAAATGTAGCCGCTGGAAGTTTAAGATCACTCGTTGCTCTTGCAGAGGACAGGCTCAGTTTCCAGAACCGACATGGTGGCTCATAACCGCCCTTAACTCCAATTCTATGGGTTCTTCTAACCTTCGTGTATGCCAGGCATGCAAATGCAGTGTGCAAATCCATTGGCTTACAAAATACCCATACAATGTAATAAAGTAAACCTTTTACAATGTGGTGTTTACTTCCTCCTCTCTCCTGTTTTTAGTTTTCACTTCTTGATTATTCTAAATTATTTCCAAACCCCATTTTCTTCTGTCTTAATTTTAAAACACCTTCATTTCTATTAATCCCACCCTACCATCTCTGTTGCTATTACTGTTGAAGTTATCTTCCCCTAGATTGTAGTTTATTTCTGTGTCTGTTTCACAGCTATTTTTGCTGTTGATGCCTTTCCCTGTCTTTCTGGGCAGGGCCTTGGATTCAGCACCTTTCTTTGAGACTGTGTGTGCACGCTGGAGCTGAGCCACACCCCTTCATCACCTAAGAGTGCTCTACACACAACTCGGCTCTTCTTCAATATCAGCAAACAACCAGGATGTAAAAATATTCAAGAAAATGGTGTTGGGAACCTGAACATTGAGTCCTACATCAACTTAAGGAGAAGCAAGACTGGGAATATGACAGCTATGCAAGGCTGTAGGAAAGATGAGCCCAGGGCCCTCTCACACAGCAGGAGCCTACAGGGGTCCACAACAGAGCTGGCTGGTGGTGTTCTACTCCAAACCTACAGAGAAAAGACTCCAGGCTTCCAATCAGCGTGTCCTACATTAAACTAAGCCAGTCACCTTTATAGTAACAGAAACTATACTACTAGAGACAGGTAGGGATATATTTAAAATATCACAAAAATCTGATATCCTGGGATATTTGGTTAAGGGAAGGCTTTTCCCTTAAAAGATTCTCTTATAAAAGTAGAAACAATATATATCCCAACAGATGTGTACATCTCAATAAAGCATAGGACACAAAAACAAGACAACACAACTCCTCAAAATGTCTCTAATTTCCTAGCAACTGACTCCAAAGATTCTCAAGCACATAAAATGCCAGATAAAGAATTTTGAAAATACCAATAAATTCTAAAAGATTCTGAAAGTAACCTAATAAGGAAAAAACAAAACTCAGTGTATGATTGAGAAACTAAATAAAATGTGAAACAACTTCATACCATTTTGTTTATGACTTCATTTTCTGTGTGAGCAGAATAATACTCATGGTGTGCCATTCATTCTGTTGTGCACTGTGCAATGTTTCTGAAAATGTTGCATCTGTGATCATGGGAGAATCTTGTCTCCCATTTTGCTTTCTTCCCATTTCCCTGGTTTTAGCATTAGCCTGACACTGCTGACACTGGGAAATTGCTGAAAGGAATCTATTTTTTAAAAAAATCAACAAATCAGCTTATAAAACTCAGTGCAAAACCTCACCCAGGAGACTAGACTGAGAAGAATGGAAAAGTTAAGGTCTAAATGACAAGACTTGGGAATTAAAACATTCAGACATTAATAAATGAAAAGTATAGTTATTGACAAAACATGATCAAAAGACCAAATTTACATATTTTTGTTTTAAAATGAGCCACAGGCCAAAGGCATAAAATGCATTGAGTGGAAGCACACCACACAGTTGCCCAAATCCTGGCTAACTTACAGTCAGGGTTATTAGGTTAGGTTAGCCAAGTTGCTACTGTTACATAGTCTTGCATACTTGGGGCAAAAGCCACTTGTTCAAAGCATATTGTATAGTTCTGTGCTGTCTTTTGCTGAGGATTTTTGCATCTATGTTCATGAGAGATGCTTGACTTCCATTTAATTTTCTAGCAGTCTCTTAAGGCTATAGCAACAGTGGTCTCAGAACAACTTAAAAATACTCCACCTGCCTCTGTCTTGTAAAAGATATTAGTGTTTATACAATTTCTTCTGTAAGAAGTTGTTTCAATTCATCAACAAGTTCATCTTGGCCTAATGCTTTCTCTATGGGGTCTAGGAATAATCATTTTGATTTCTTCAGTAGATGGAGTCTGCTCTGTTGCCCATTTCTTCTGTGTGTGGAATCACAGTTCTAGACCAGTGTTTTTCATGCAGAGTATCTGATCCGTGGGTGCGGAACAGCTTGTAGTGCCTGCCCCTTCCTCATCTGCCCAGTGTCCTTGAGATACTAATGATGTCCTCCCTTCAGTTTATAAAATGAGTCATTCCCATCCCTTCTTTTCTCCTTAGTTAACTCAGCTTTTATTGCTATCTCTGAAACATCAGCTTTTGCTTTATTTTCTATACTGATATACCATTTTCAATTTCATTGACATGTTCTCCATTTTTGTCTTGAGTATTTATAAAATAAAAAGACCTGTTGTATGTCAATAGAGAGCTGGAAAAATGGAGGTTCTGCAACAATATGAACCAACCAGTACCCCCAGAGCTGCCAGCGACTAAAGAACCAACTGAAGAGTACATACTGTGAAGGCTCAATGCCCCAGTGTAGGGGAATGCCAGGACAGGAGGCTGGAGTGAAAGGGTTGGTGAGCAGGGGAGGGGAGATAGGATAGGGGGTTTTCAGGGGGGAAATGAGGACAGGGGATAACATTTGAAATTTAAATAAAGAAAGCATGTAATAAAAAAATAATGGAGGTTCTGATAGAGGCCCCTTGTTCCTTATCATTAGCTCTGTTCATAAATAGGCATTTCACAAATTATTTCAAATAGGAAGAAGTAATATGCAACCATAAAGAGAGGATTGTAAGACAAAGAAAGGTAACATCCTGGTCTCCTCCCGTTTCTGTTACTTATTTTCTTCTGCTTGCTTGGGTTGAATTGGTTTTTCTTTTCTGGTTCCATTACAGAAAGCTTCGGTGACTGGCTTTATTTTTTCCCTGTAAAGCAGTGCTCAATACTATAAATCTCCCCTTATATACCTTTTTGATATCCCCTAAGTTTTGATAGCTATTTTTTATTATAATTGGTTTTTATAACTGATTTAATATAAAAGCCTAACATTTCTTCTAAGACTTGTGTGTATTTAGAAATTTGCTGTTTCTGTCCATCATTGTATTACCTATTTCTAGTCTAAGTCCATGGGGATCTGAAAGGGGGCATTTTAAAATCTGTGTTATTTTACATATGTACAATCTGTTTTAGCATCCAGACCATGGTCATCTTGGTGGATGCCTCATGGGTCTCCAAGAAGAAAGCAACTTTCATTTTGAGATGGGCTCAGCTGTACATTCCCAGTGTACACAGATAATTTACCACACTGTCATGTGTGACTACACCCTTTCTCCTTCTCTGGCTGTTGAATTAGGCTTTTGATAAAGGATTGTTGAGTGTTTAACTAAAATAGTGGCTCCATCTACTCCTCCTTAGGGTTGTATCAGGTTTTGCCACATGTGTTTTGACGTCCATAGTTCGATGCCTATACATCAGAGATGTTTGTGAGATTGGGGGCCAGGATATTTCTTGATCATTTTTATGTTTTGAAAATAAAAGAGCCCCAAAGTCTCAGGGGTGTTCCTAAGGAGATAAAGGTTAGCTAGGGAGAGTGGGCGTGGAGGGCGGGGCCTTGGGTATCTCTACCTGGGTGTCTCCAGCTCTCCTTGTCAGCCAAAAAGTAAGGAACAGCTTTTGCCACACAGTCCCACCGCTAGGATGATCTCCCGAGTATGTGGCCAGGAAATAATAAAGAAAACTTTCTAACAACTTCCTTTTAACATTTCTTGCATTTGTTAGGAACAGCTTCCCTAATTTTCCTTTCACAAAACCTCTACTCCGGAAGGCTGCTGACCCTGAACCTAGAATGGTGGAAGTTTCACAGGGTTACTGTGTGCTGTCTGGCCAGCAGCTCAGGCCCTCAGTCATCTGATTCTGAGGCTAAGTCAGAGGTAAGTCATCTCTTGCTCCCTGTCCTCCTTCAGGAACTTTCGTTAGGTCTACATCCCTCTTCTTTCACGATATTGTACACAAGTGCACACGGTTCTCAACCATCAGGCTAAATGCTTGGTGAACCTCCTAGATGTGAGATGCATGTCTGATAATTTAGGTTTTATTAATTGTTTGTTTTCCTGTTTGGGGCATTCTCTGGAGATAGAATCTCACTCTGAAATCCATTCAGGTCTGTATCACACATGTATACTGAATTTCCTCTCTCCCTTTCACCCTCCTTCCCTCCTCCCCGCACTCCCCTTCTGCCCTTATCAGCATCCCTACCAGTCCTTCTGCCCAGTACAAGTCTCTTGGTTTGGTTTCATGACCCTTTCGTTTAACCAGGGCCATCGGAAACACATTTTAAAGCAGATTTATTAGGTATCTATTATACGTAGACTCTGCGCTGTGAATCCTTTCCAAAGAAAGTCCCTTAAGAACCTGAACCCCACTGCACCTACCTAGGTGATTGCCTGCTACTCAACCCCTGATTGTAACTTCCCTCCTGAGTCAGCCTCCACCATGGAAACCGCTTCCTTTGGCAGAGTCTCATAGTTAGAATTGGGAATTTAATTTTGAAAATGACTAAGAGCAAACCAAAGTCAAACTGCTAAATAAAGTTGGTACCCAGTGAGGTAATGCAAAACTTTAACATCACTGTTTCTCTGGGTCCTTACTATATCCCTAAATATCAGCATTGAAAGTCACACTGCTCTGCAAACCCCACACTGATTATATTCATAGCAATTTCTCCTGCTGATCTAACGAGTTATAATGTGATTTATTTTACTCATTGTCTCATTGTATTACTTGATATGAAAAGTGTATTTTCCATCTGAGAAATAAAGGTCAAATTTAGGAAAAAACATTTCATTCTAAGTTTGTAACATATTAACAATATGTTTGGTATTTTTCTCTGTTTTATTCTCTCCTCTCCCCCAGGGCTTTCATTTAAAATCAGTTCTGGTGACCATACCCTAGCTTACCTTTTCTTCCCAGAGTCTCATCTGTTTCTGGAATTGTGAAAAAGGGAATAAAACAGCAGATCGTGTTCGAGCTGGCTCTACTCTGCGAGAGCTTCCTGGGCCAAGCCAAAAGACTCCCGTAACTACACAGATGCCTCTTGCTAACTCGTCACACTCAGAGAATCCCATTTTATGGTTTGTGCACCTTCGACTGGAGCTGACACTAAGCAGGCTTCCCCGGCTCTGGCACAGCTCCGCACCCTTGATATGTGAGAGCTTGGAGCTCCCTCACTGGGGCAGAGCTGCCTCCTCTCCTGCGCTGCCATCTTAGAGGGAAGCCAGAAGGAGGTACTCTGCTTGGTGAGCAAAGAAGAGAGGGAGCTTCCGTCCTGGAGAGGATGGAAAAGAACGGGATTCAACACCATGAGAAGGCACTGAGTCAGCCTCTGAGCTAGTATATATCATCCCAGAATCGGAAGAAGGTAAGGTTTGGATCTCCACCTTAGAGTCAGAAATCTCTGAATCAAATGCAGATCCTCTTCAGGTTCGGAGGTCTGATTTTTTGAAGATTCATATCAGAATATAGCTACAAGATCTACAACATATGCTTTAGAAATGGAGATGATGAAATGGATCCCAAATCAGTGATCACTACTGTTCAAGTCTAAAACGATGAACACAGACATATACGCCTTCTCTCCCCAGACCTAGAAAGGAGGAGGTGATGGGGAGAGGAACTCACTAATTTCATTTACAAACAAGCTTAACCTACCAGTGCCTCATTCATGTGATCAGCCAGTGGGCACTCAATAATTAACCCTGCCTGTAGCCAAACCATCTGACTGGACAAGCCTGGGAGCTTCTAGGGAGCACACTCATTCGGCTCTCCTGTGACATTTTAAAAGCCACTTAGGAAATGCACTCCAAGAGGACATAAACCATTTCGAGAGAAGCAAACTTGGCCTTCGAGAGATGCTAGAGGAGACCTGCCCAGACAGTCTGGGGAACCTGGTCTGCTAGTGCAAGGGTGTTCTGGTTCTCAGTTTCCTGCTTACATAGCAGCAGCCTGGAGCCCTTTGTTTCTAAGGTCCTGACAAGACTTAAGCTTCTACCTCTCCAAGGTCCTAAAGTACCCTCTGAAACCCACCACTAAGAACCCTGGGAAACATCACATAGCTGTGTTATCTCTCCTCCCTGTCTCTCCTCCTCCTCCTCCTTCCCCTTTCACACACACACACACACACACACACACGTGCGTACATGCATGCACGTGCACATGCACACTACCTCCCTCCACCCAACATGTATTTAAAACCCAGATTTAGAAAACTGTCTTTATTTTATGTAAGACTACTGTTCAGCGTATTACACAGTAGTGTAGTGTAGTTATCCCAATCGCAGCGAGAGGGAACAGTCCTTAAGTGAAAACAGAAAGAAGCTTTCTTTTGCTAGGATGAAGCAGGAAAGAACAAGCCATCAAAACCCTGGTAGGAAGGGTCTAAAAAGTTAGAAGGTAACAAAACCGGCCTGTACCTGACACAGGCACCCTGCTTTCCTGGTCCAGGTCCAAGGCTTCCCCACCCGGGTGCATTCCCTGGGGCACTCTGTGAAATGTCCACAGCCAGCTAAGGGAGTCTTACAGGCAAATGTAAACACCCCTAGTCCTTGGTGTGCACCACCAATGCAGGAGAGCGCTGCTCTCTAGCGACCAAAACGGGAGACACACTTCAGACTGGTCTCTCAGGAGCTGTGTGAACGCAGGAACTGCAAAGATTGAAAAAAGCTGAAGATCCTTGCAAATGTCTGGGGAAACCTTAAGACCCTCTCTTTGTTGTAGCTTACCTGGACTAGGGAGATAGTCACACACAACGGGTGGATTTAAAAGAAGAGGAAGAAGAAGAGGAGGAGGAGGAGGAGGAGGAGGAGGAGGAGGAGGAGGAGGAGGAGGAGGAGGAGGAGAAGGAGAAGGAGAAGGAGAAGGAGAAGGAGAAGGAGAAGGAGAAGGAGAAGGAGAAGGAGAAGGAGAAGGAGAAGGAGGAGAAGGAGGAGAAGGAGGAGAAGGAGAAGGAGAAGGAGAAGGAGAAGGAGAAGGAGAAGAAGAAGAAGAAGAAGAAGAAGAAGAAGAAGAAGAAGAAGAAGAAGAAGAAGAAGAAGAAGAAGAAGAAGAAGAAGAAGAAGCAGCGAGATAACTGGTAATAGATCTAAAGGAAAGATATGATGGGTGGTTAAAATCAGCTTTTGAGGCCAGAGGCCAGACCGGTTAAATGATTTTGTCCATTATTCCAGATGATACTGTCCTAAACACCGCGCCTCCTCTCTCGGGTGCTGACATAAAATAGCATGATCCCTCAGCTGCTGTTTTACAAATAGAAAAAAGAAAATCAAGACCTTGGAGACTAAAGCTTACTTGCTGTAAGCTCTAAGCTTCTAGAGACCTGGGAAGTGAGGGACTGGCAGCCCTGAAAGGCCCAGTCTCACCGTTTGCAGCCAGGCCTCTCCTAGCAGGCAGGATGTGCAATACCCAAGTCAATTGTGTCCAGGACAGCTTTCCTCCTTGTTCCCTCCAAACCACAACTCCTGACTTACTGACATCACAACACCCTGACACCCCTTACTCAACAAACACTCCACACCCCCGAAAAAGAGCCCACCCTATCTATACAGCACGCTGGCTGTAGCAAGTCTGGAACCTGTGTCCTCCCAGGAAGCCCAAAACTGACCCCTCCTGTGGTTTCTGGAGGACATGTTTCCCACAACCTGTTTGTGTTTGTTGGTTTGTTTGTGGGTTTGTTTTTGAGGTTGTTTGAGGGTGTTGTTTTGATTTGATTTGTTTTCTGCACCGGAAGTATTGCTTTTGTGGTCTGACGTGTCATTGATCTAAAGAAGAAAATTTAAGCTCCCCAGAAAGTTTCAATTATTGATTTCCATAACCATTAACTGAATGCCTATTGTGTCCCTGGCGCTATTAGACAGCAAGAAAGTCCGGACAAGGTGGGTGAAAAGTTACGATTTTTGAAGAGTTGAACAGGGGTCATCTCTGAGTTATACCTCAAGAGGATGGAATCTGAGGGTGTCCAACAAACAGCTCATGAAATCCCAAGTCCGCGAGCCCTTTCAAACATCCCACCCACGGTGCCACCGAAGTGATTCATCCAGGGAAAGCATTCTCCCCTTCGTGTCCTCCCCAGAGTTCCTAAGTGCTCGGTGGGGGAGCCTCCGGCGCCCACTCGCACCCGCCACCCTCGGGGGCCGCGTGCTGCGGGGACGTCCCCTCCCGCCGGGCTGGCGTAGGGCCTGCGTCAGCTGCAGCCCGCCGGCGATTGGGGCGCGCGCGCCTCCTTCGGTTTGGGGCTAATTATAAAGTGGCTGTGGCCGAGGCCAGCGAGGCACAGAGCCCCGCAGCCCAGCGACGCTGCCCGGCGCCTCGCCGAGCTCCCCGACGCGGCCGCCTCACACTTGCCTTCTTTTTTTTTTCTCTTGCAGAGTGGCATCTGGGACACGCTCTTCCAGCAACCGGCGCCATCTGAACAACACCAGCGTGAGTGACTTTGCCCCCCAAGTCTCCCGTGCCTTGGCGACCCCATCGCCTGTTCCCTCGTTGCTTGCTTTCGTCCAACTTTCTCGGGCTTCCCGTTGCCAGGGGTGTCCGGGTCCTATTCCCCAAGTTCCTGCTCCCGAGCTGCGAACTCCAATGTTCGCTCCAGAATCTTGCCCTAAGCAACCGACGCCAGGGAAGACAGGATGCCCCAGGGAAGACAGGGCGCCCTCGGAAGGACAGGATGCCATCGGGAGAACAGGGTGCCATCGGGAAGACAGGACTCCCCCAGGAGGATAGGGTTCCATCGGGAGGACAGGACCCCCAACCCCCCTCTCCGGGAAGATAGATACCTCCAGGAAGACAGAATTGTCCCCAGGCTTCCCTAGGGCAGCAGGAAACACCAGGGTCCAAGCTATCTCTTAGTCACCCGGGATGTTATTGGGTTGTGGGCGGGGCTCAGGAAAGACTGTCCCTGTGGGTCCTGCTCCACGACCACCCACCCGGCAAGGTTCCCTCCTAGAGAACCTTGCCAGAGACAGAACGGGTCCCCACAGGCGCGTTCTTCTCTCCTACAGCCCATGGCGCGGTTCCTGAGTCTTTGCACCTGGCTGCTGGCGCTCGGGTCCTGCCTCCTGGCTACAGCGCAGGCGGAATGCAGCCAGGACTGCGCTAAATGCAGCTACCGCCTGGTGCGCCCCGGCGACATCAACTTCCTGGTGAGTTGAATTTGTGGTGAGGGACTGTTCGGCCAAGCTCACAGGGCTAGCCTCGCAGACTTCTAGCAGTCATTTGTGCTGGACAGTGCGCGGCAGGAGCCTTTGAGGACCAAGGTAAACTGACACTTTCAAACGTTGGTCCCCGAGCTGCTGTCTCCCAGTTTTGGAACCAGCCTCTCTGGAACCCTTAAGGGTTGAGGTCTCTATCTCCACATGAACCAATTTTGTTTTGACCCTAGAGTTTTGGAACCCCAAGATGTGTTCTCTTCATTACCTCGGATAGCATGTCATGTATGCTGTCAGTCTCCCCAACTATAACACCCAAGCCCAGGGACCTTCAAAATAGACAAAGAATGTAATGTTTCTGTTAGTGAGAGTGCCCCCACTGCCCGGACTCCCAACCCATTGCTCTTCCTCGGCTCCCTTAGCTTTGAGTCTCTCCTCAGTCCCTGGAGGAAAAGGATAAGGGAGAGATAGAGAATTGCCAGAAGAGGCCAGAAAGGTTCATTAATAGTCCCATGAGCAAGGGAAACAGAATTCTCTTTGCCTTGTCTTGACTGCACTTTTACGTAACGGCTAGAAAGAACACTTTGATTGCCTTTGAGAAGGGCTCAGGAGAGATGGTCCGTACCCAAAGATCGGGTATCAGTCCAGAGATAGCCTGTCCTATACAGGAGCTAGAAGAGGCAAAACGGCTGTTCTTTTCATCATAGTCCACGGGCATTCCAAACACGCGTGGTATTCCACCAAGCCTGAATCTGTACATTTGAAATTCCAAAGGCTTCTTTTTTTTTTTTTTACTCTCACAGTGATCTATTGCCCTGTCACTTGAGCCTTTGAGAAAGCTTCGCATTTTTCAAATACTTGAAATGGAGAAACAAAGGGGCCCCAAAAATCCAAGTCAATATTTCCAGTTAAATGTTTGTTTGCTTCAGTAGATGGAGAGACTCACTTGGCCATGTATTTAAAAAAAAATAAAGCACCATGTATTTAAACTGTGAAGGGGAAATTGTCCCATCATAAATAGGATGTTTATGATAACGACTTTTGTTCCATCTCCTGTAGTCATGAACTTGTCAGCTTTCCCTAAAATTTGAGTGAGTACAAATAAGAATCTTCCTTGTGAATAGTGGATTTTATATGCAGGAGATTCACACTATCCTGAAGGCCACCATCCGGCTCCTGTTGCACAGCCACTGGTATTTTTATTGTTTTATTTTTGAGTAGTCCCATGCCTTCTAGCGCTGCCCACTGCTTCACAAGCACAGAACTCAACACGTAGCGTAAGGTTCTCCAACATCTATGTAATTAACAGTGATTGAATTCTAGAAGCGTTGTAATCTGACCTCACATGATATCAGATTTACTAAGTTATATGATTTAGGAACTCAAATGTAACCGATATCTTAGCAATACCTAGTCAAGGAAATTTCCCTCAACTGTTCAGTTTACCAAGCCCAAAAATAATGTGTGCCTTCCTTTTCTGTTGCTGAAAAGCACAAGCACAGGTTCTTGTTTAGCAGCCCCCCCCCCCAGACAGCAGAGAAACTTCCAGATTCCTTGATACATTCAACCTTTGTACTCTGTTCTGATCTTCGATGCAGATGACAGAAGGGCACATAGAGTATGAACCAGTTAGGGGAAAGCCATTATCCATTAAAAAAAAAAAATCATCTTCAGAAGAATTTTGATTGTCGTAGCATACATTTAATATTATTTTCTCACTGGCAGAGATTTAGTTAATGGTCAGATGTTATTAAAATAATAGCAGTTCTGAAATATTAGATACAGGTCATGGGAAAAATGAAGTTACCCAGCCAACGGTATGCAGCAGCTTGGTAAATTCTGCCATGAGGTAGGTAAAGGGTACCCAGATGAGACTGCATGTTGTCTAGAGCTTTCCATCCGGTGTGCTCTAGACCATAGAACTGAGAGTGCAATGAGTGGCACTCATGTTCAGCAACAAGGTCACGGGCATTTTAGAGTGGAAATCTTATGGCCACCCAGACACCTTAAGCTTTCAATAGTATTTGGAGTCTTTAAAAATATATGTTCAAGAATAAAATAAAATTATTTGAATTGGCTCCTCTTTAGCTTTCTCATATTCCATATATTTAATTATTGTATACACAAAACTAAAATAACCATTCAAAGTTGGTTAAAACTATGTTTCCAGAATATTTTTGTTGTGAAGATGACGTGTGTATTTAATATATGCATATGATTTTTTTTTAAGTGCCAAGAAAGGACTTGGATTTCCCATCTAAAGCAAGGGACAGATGCCTGGCATCTGTAAGGAGATTTCAGGAAAATGTGATGCCCCCTGAAATGCTTAGGGATAGCATAGAATTTTGTAATGTTACCTGATATTTGTGTTATTTTTATTGTAGGCAGGCAATTGAATTTAAAAAATAGTCTGAGCAAGGTAATTTACAATGCATAGGATAATGCCTACCATAGCTTTGGTTTAATTACTCTATAATGACTTGAATCTAATTACTTTAGTATAAGAAAGTGTGATTACATGCTGCTAATTCCTCCTTTATTAAAGAATATGACTACTGAAAACAGCCTGTTTTGTATACTGATGGCTTAATCTTAGGAAAATAATATGAATAATCTATGCATTTACATCCAGGTAATTGGCAGCAATTGGCTCAAAATGATGGAATCTGTTTTAGTCAGCCAAGAAAAAAACAAAAGACAAAGTGTCTCCATTTTTAGCCAATTGCTATATTAGGATCCAAATAATTTATCATGTGTTATAGTGTCTTGAATGGCATTCTCTTAAAACTTATGTTGAGATTGTAGGATTTTTTTTTCTTTAAAGGCTAAACGTATCTGCAGGGAGGTGGGAGCAAGTGAGGTACTCATTAGTAAACCTCATGCATGTTATTAATAAAGATTGTCTCTTTAAGATAAAGACAGGAGAGGATGTTTAGGACATATCCCTAATCAGGTACATAGAAACCTCTCCCCTGGGGATCAAAAAGTCTCAAACAAAATTCCATCTCCCCCGGGAAACAGCGCAGTGAGACTGCCCAGTGAGACTGCAATCTCAATGCAGTCACTTGAGCTTGTGTCCCATGAGACAATGACATGCCTTATGCACATACAACAAGATCGCTAACAAGACTCGATTACCCTCTCCCTGCCCTGTTCCAGTGCCCTGGACCACTGCTGGTTCAGTTTGGGCAGAAGCTATGACAGACAGGAGGAGCTGTCCCCTTTCTGCGGCAGTGTGTACTAAAGCAGAGAGTAAGAGTCCACCGTTGGTTCAGAAGGGTCTCTTAATCAATCATCTCCCTGACTTCGCAGGCATGCACACTGGAATGTGAAGGACAGCTGCCTTCTTTCAAAATCTGGGAGACCTGCAAGGATCTCCTGCAGGTGTCCAAGCCCGAGTTCCCCTGGGATAACATCGACATGTACAAAGACAGCAGCAAACAGGATGACAACCACTTGCTAGCCAAGAAGTACGGAGGCTTCATGAAACGGTATGGAGGCTTCATGAAGAAGACGGATGAGCTTTATCCCGTGGAGCCGGAAGAAGAGGCGAACGGAGGCGAGGTCCTTGCCAAGAGGTATGGTGGCTTCATGAAGAAGGATGCAGATGAGGGAGACACCTTGGCCAACTCCTCCGACCTGCTGAAAGAGCTCCTGGGGACGGGAGACAACCGTGCGAAAGACAGCCACCAACAGGGGAGCACCAACAATGACGAAGACAGCATGAGCAAGAGGTATGGGGGCTTCATGAGAAGCCTCAAAAGAAGCCCCCAGCTGGAAGACGAAGCGAAAGAGCTGCAGAAGCGCTACGGGGGCTTCATGAGAAGGGTGGGGCGCCCCGAGTGGTGGATGGACTACCAGAAGAGATACGGAGGCTTCCTGAAGCGCTTCGCCGAGTCTCTGCCCTCCGACGAGGAAGGCGAAAGTTACTCTAAAGAAGTTCCTGAGATAGAGAAAAGATACGGGGGCTTCATGCGGTTCTGAAGCCCTTTCCCAGCCGTGCCCCCCCCGACCCCCACCAGCCTGCTCCATCCCCCGTGAGCAACTGCCCTGTCCGTGATGTGTCTTGTCACGTGCTGCTTGTGCTGCACAGTTGCCCCCGCGGTCTGGATAGCTACACTGCCTGAAAGCTGGGGTTTTCGGGGCCTGTGTCCTTTTCAGTCTCGAAGCTCAGTATTGGTCTCTCGTGGCTATGTTGTTATCACGCTGAAATAGCTTGTTACCTCATCCCTTCTGACGAAACCTCAATAAATGCTTATTTGTATATAAATATAATAAACCCGTGACCCCAACTGCACAATAATCTTGTAAGAACTGGCTGTCATTTGTCTGTAGGTAAAAGCTAGATTAAGAGACAGAGACAATGCCATCACCTGCTATAACAGAATAATCACTGCCGTTTTTCTTTCCTGACCCAGGCTACAAAACATTTTTTTTTTACTTAACTCTTTCTTAGTGTGTGAACTTTTAAATAAGTAAGTGCAATGGAACAAAATTGGATGCAAAGACAATGTAACCATCCATGTTTTATACATACAGAATGGGATGGCCAGAGTGGCCGAGTATTTAGTCTGTCTAAATTTGTTTAGGAGTTGAAACAGGAGTGGGATTAAAGCCCTAAACTTCTTGTTCCCAGCCAATGTCCTTTCTACCCCATTTTCTCCTCTCCATCCAGGAGTCCGGCAAAAACAGGAAGAATTTGGCAACATCTTGTTCTGCATTACAAGTCCTTCACCATGGCCATAGCAGATTCCCTAATAGCTAATGAGGGAGTGAATGAAGTGTATCAATCAGTTCATCTGGCAGACAGACAGTCCAGAAGGGCTCTGTGGCCATGAGGAATTCTCTCATGAATATTTCACATTAACAAAGGCATTTGGGGCAGCATTCAGATATCAAAAATGAGACTTTTCTTTACATTTCTAGTTGAAATTACAGGTAGTACCACCCATCCACTCACCCAGAATGCTAGTCAGCCCTGGTCCTGTGCCCTTCAGAAAACAAGGTCACATTTCAAGGTAGTAGAGGCTGAACAGTCCCCTGGGGTTCCCACAAGCATCCCTGTTCCAGCCCGTGTGGTCTACCTGATACCAGGCTACTGAGCCGGGGTGGGGGGACATCCCAAAAGTCCAGCCCTACAGGGACTTGGGGATATCTTACCTCTCCTATCAGCTCAAGGTGTCACAGGTCCCCGGCCTTAAGAATCAGTGACCCCACAGACCCTCCTGATCAAGATCCTAACTTTTTCTTCCAGAAAGAACCCTGAGAACTCCATGTTTTTAGTGAGAGGCAAGTAATAGGAATGAAATGCACAGGGAAGCCAGTGGGAAACGGCTGTTGGCCATGGAGACCTGTATCAGCGACAAAGGGTGGGCTGGGGGGGGTGGTTGCAGGTATCCAGCATCATTTCAGTCAGTGACTGTTGCCTCCGTTGGAAAAGCCAACTCCACACTGGCAGGTGTTTCCAACAGGATCTTAAAGTTAGATCTTTAAAATGAAGCCTTTATTATCGGGAATAGGTTCCGTTTAAAACAGCTCAAGCACTGCATGTGTTGCCATACACCTGTAATCCTAGCCCTCGTGAGAACGAGACAGTAACACACAAGTTTACTGGCCAATTAGACCACATTGCGGGTCAGTCTGATATAACAGCCCCAGGACAAGGTGTGAAGCAAAAACAAAACCATCAAGTCAAACAAAACACAGCTTTACATGCGAAAGATCTGACGTCACTATTTTAAAAGAAAAAAAAAAGGTCAGCTAAATCTCTCCCCTGGACGAAAGCTTCTGAGCCCTTGGAAGCAAGAATTCAGCCTTTACTATCCGAAAGTAGAGGGCAGTGCCTTCTGCCTTCCTCACAATACATTATCCAGGAGAACACAAGAGGCGCGTGTGCTTGCATTGCAGTCTGCCTGAGAACGCAGCACAGGGTGTGGTTGGACAGGTTGTATTGCAACCAAACACATGCAGGAAGCCTTTCTTTCCTACTTGGGGATGCTACACAAACGAGGCCAAAATGCTATTACTACACAATAATAGACATGTCTGCCATGGCCTCTTATAGGACCACACAATGTATGTGATGTACCAGTCTCATAGACCGCTACAGAAGCAGGAACTCCAAAGGCGCTCGGAAAGCTGCTCAGGGGAGGAACTAACAGAGCAGAGGCTCTGAGAATTAGGAAGTCAGAGAAGGTGGATGAGAGGACATGGCTTGTCCTTTTTACATCTAGATTACAGGGCGCTGAGCCCAGGTGAAATACCCCGTGGTGCACCATCCCCGGCCCAGGACTGCCGGATTCCAGGGTTCTTTTTAGGCTTCTCTCAGTTTCCAGATGCCCTGTGCTGCCCAGCCTCCCCGGCCTGCAGTTTCATCTCTATAACTCTTACTTTAACTCTTAATGGCCTGGATATTTTCAAGACCATTCTTTCTACATTCTGAGGGGTTGTTACCTAAGCCACCTGAACACTCGGGTCTGTACAGATCCCTGGGCTCTGGCTGTAGTCCCTCAGTGGGTATTGAGCAGTAAGCACAAGGACTCCAGGAACTTAATATAAACAGAAGCCTCCGAGGCCTTAAGGGTGCTGAGAGAAGTGTGGGCGAAGGGGAATGAAGATCATATCACCTGCAGAGGGCGCTGGTGCTCCATTCCTTTCTTTTCCGGTCTGTTCTTCCCTCATTCCTACTCACCTGCTTTTCCATACCCCACAGGGCAGCCTGGTCTTAGCGTTCCTTGTGAGAGGGTTGAGACATGTGAGCTCTGAGACCCGCTGGCCTGTAATCCAGCTGAAATCCAGACATCTAAAGGACTGAAGCTCTCCCTGCCTAACCTCTGCTCTTGCCCTGGTCAAAGTAAACAAAATCCTCAGGCCAGAGAGCCGGCATGCTGTCAGACCAACAGGGACGCTCGCCCCTGTTTCTCAGTCTTCCATTTCTTCAGGCAAATCATTGTCTCTCCACCACCTGGCCATGTCGGCTTGGCTCTTCAGGGATGTAATGGTGTCTGAGCTCAGATGTGGGCTCTTTTGTGAAGGTTGTGTCCTACAAGACAGCAGCTGCTTGTAGATAACTCTTGGCCATTTTTTCCTCCTTGTTCACCACAGACGTGGCTAGCGCATGTAATCTTTTACTCACATGTTGCCCTACCTCTGTCTAAACCGCAGCGCCCAAGCGTGAACCTCAGTGTAAACAGGACGCTGGGTGAGTATGTGCCGCTGTTGGCTTCTTGACTTTGAAAAGCAGGTCCTGTGGAAGGGGTGCATGGTCAGAGAGAGTAGGGGTGACATGCAGGGGCAGGTAATTCAAGAAAAATGTCTGTGCTTTCCACTTTGCTTTGCTATAAACCTAAAATGGCTCTTTTAAAAAGAGCATTTGTTTTATCCAAAAACAAGTGGCACGAAGGGTCTGGTGACCATACGGGCGTAGAGAAGATGAGAGATGGCCCTGTGTTGTTTCCCACATTTGTGCTGGCCATTTTTTTCCCCTGAAATTTCTACAGCACCCACACAAAATAATTTATTCACTCACTGACCAAATGAACGAAACCCACTGCACAGTTATCTTGTGAAAGAGAGGTCCAGGGAAAAAAAAAGAGGGTGTATAAACTGATGCGACAAACGAGAACACTTTGACGTTCATTCCCACTGTGGCCCCATCTTTTGAGGTCTCTGGAGTGGCAATGAATCACGGCGGAACCACATAGGGAGAAAACAGTCAGGAAGCAGAGAGAACAAGACTGGAGCCCACACTGACGACTCGACTCCAATGTACAGACCACCTAAGAAACCTTCACCCTCCCTCCCGGCACAGCCTCTACCTCGCAAAACATCAAGAGACTTAACATCCAGATTAAGTCACACAACCACAAGTCACTCCACTACCTAGGCAGTAAGTTATAAAGTAACACCGCTACTACAAACTTCTCAAGGCCCCCTCTGAGGACTAGCTCCTCATTTCCCGCTCAGACTTCCAAACCCAAAGACTAATTCCCCTACTTTAAACTCCACATGAATCTATCAGTGACCCAAATCCTATTAATGAGGTTCATTCATGAACCTGCATAGAACTGTGGTTTATTATCTTTATTGTTACTGTTCCTTTGTATGACACTTACTGAGTTCCACTTCCTTGCTGAGTTGACCATGACTGTCTCAAAGTTTGACCACTATAAATAGTACTTCCATAAATATCCTTGCCCATGTCTCCTCTTACATATTTCTCTTCAGTATATAAAACAGCAGAGTCTCCTGGTCATATCCAAATGATCAAGGGTATTTTTTAGTTATAGGCTCCCACCTGACGGTTACAGCACAGGAGTAGTTTGTTTGTTGTTAGTCTCTCATCACCTCCTGATTTAATTTATTATTTTAATTTATTGTAAATTAAATACAAATACAAATGAGGTAGTCATTTTATAGACCAACCATTTGTATATTCAACCATTGTATATTTATTCTGATATTCAAATAAATTTCCCTGGATACATATCTGAACTATCATCTGATTATTTATTTATTTATTTATTTATTTATTTATTTATTTATTTATTTATTTTTATAGCCCAGAACTTGCTATGAAGACCAGGCTGCCCTCAAACACAGAGAAATCCACTTGCCTCCATTTCTAGAGTGCTAAGATTAAAGGTGTGCAACTCTCTGCCTGGTCCAAAATTTTTGGTTGGTTGGTTGGTTGTTTTGGTTGGTTGGTTGTTTGTTTGTTTGTTTGAAAAGCAACCCCTGCAATCATTTTCACTGTCTCAAATCCATCCGTCACCATGATTGCAGAGTGCACGGTGTTCACTGAGTGCCCTCTGGTTGCTCTTCCCAGTGTCATCTGTTTTAAACATCTGAGTGGTGTGTTTATATCACACAGCCCTCTCTTTCTGTCTCCATGGGCTGAGGACCTGAGAAGATAGTCCCAGGACACTCCTAGCAACCACAACCAGAGGGAGAACAGGGCTTTCGGATGTTTGAAGACTGAGTCACTTCAAAGAACAAATTCCTGGGCCAGAAGTGGGGCATCCTCCATTTCTCTCACTCTTAGGCTCCAGCCTGGCACCTCACCCTGCAGGGTGAAGTTCTCACTTGGCATTTCCTTGATGGAGTCCTGAAGGGAACTTGACGACTGGCCTCATTTCCAGAGCAAATTAGTAAGTAATTAGAAGGAGGTTCAGAAACTCAAAGAGCCTACTTTCCCCCAAGTGAAAGTTAGATCTCCCAAGGATCAAGCAGCCCAAATAGTTAGGTGCAGAACACTGGGTGCAGAAGAAGCCTAACATGGGGAAGGCCCTAGGTCCCCTCAAGAGGACAGCCCAGAGGAAGACCTCCAGTTTGAAATGAGCAGTGAGGCAGAAGGAGCTGGTGCCTTGGCTAAGGAGTTCGTGGCAGGGAATTAGGTGAAGTTGGTATTGATGAGAGAAAATGTTTCCAGTCCCCCCCCCAGCCCCTTTTACTACCCAAATTGTTCATCAGATAACTGAAGTGAATGATGTGAGCAGGAGATGGAGGTGAAAATGAGGGGCCAGGGAGCCTGCTTGTTGTCCAGCTTCCCTCTGCACGCAGGGCGAGGCAGCAGCAAGCAGACACAGCTGCTGCAGAACTCTGACTGCGGCTCGCTCTTCTGAGAACCTACAGTGTAGGCAGATATTAAAAGGAATGCTTATAAGTGGATGTGAACCATAAAGTACAGGATACCCATGCCTCAATCCACAGACCCAAAGAATCTAAATAACAAGGATGGCCTAAGGAGAATATCACTCAGAAAAGGAAATAAAATAGAAACCGGAGCCGGATAGAAGAAGGGAACTGGACGGGAGAGGGGTGCAGAGGGGAAGGGGTGTCAGGTGTAGAGAGATCTGGGGTGGGGGTGTAGATAGACAAGAGAGTGAAGGGAAATAGATATGTGTGTCAGGGTGGTGTACATCTCGGACATGCCAGACACCTGAGATGGGGGAAACTCCAGGGAGTCTATGGAGGTGACTATAGTTGAGACTCCTAACACTGGGGGGCTGTGTTGGAAGTGGCCCCCTTCTGTAGTCAGGCAGGACTCCCAGTGGAGGGATTAGGAAATCAATCCAAAATTTGCCCTGCCTACAAGAAGTACAGGGACAAAAATGGAGCAGAGGCTGAGGAAATGCCCAACTAATGACTGGCCTAACTGGAGACCATCCCATGGACAAGAACCAGTCCCTGACACTAGTAATGATACTCCTTTGTGCTTGCAGACAGGAGTCTAGAAAAACTGATCTCTAAGAGGCTCCACCCAGCAGCTGACCAAAACTGATGCAGAAACCCACAGCCAAACTTGGTAAGAGCTCCAGGAGTCTTGTGAAAGAGTTGGCGAAAGGACTAAGGTACCAGAAGGGGAATGGGAACTCCAAGCGAGACCAACAGAATCAGCTAACTGCACCCTTGGGGGCTTCCAGGGACTGAACCACCAATCAAACAGGATCCATGGGCTGGGCCTAGGACACCACATATGTGTAGCAGATGCACAGTTTGGTTTTCATGTGGGCCCCCCAAGTAGAGCAGAGGCTGTCCCTGAATCTGTTGCCTGCCTGTGGATTCTGTTCCCCAAACTGGGCTGCCATGTCTGGCCTCACTGGTAAAGGTTATACCTAGTCCTTGCAGAGACTTGATGTGCCAGAGTGAGGTGATACCCAGAGGGGCCTCACCTTTCTCAAAGGAGAAGGAAGGAGGGACTATGTGAGGGGGGACTGGGAGGAAGGGAGCTATGATAGGGATGTAGTAAATTATTTAATTAAGGGATAAAAAATAACACTACTAGAACTGAAGAGATGAGTGGAGACACTGGCTGCTCTTCCAGAGGGCCCCGTGCTATACCCAGCACACTCATGGAAGCTCACAACGGTAACTCCAGTCCCAATCCAATGCCCTTTGCTAGTCTTAGCGGGAATGTGATGGTGCATCATATACGTAAAATTTAAGGAAAGTAACATTCCTCTTTCATTTCCTCTACTTTCCACAGCAGCAACTGTCCTAAGAGTTCAGCATTTCAATATATGTGATTAAGTTAATAAAATGCATATACTGTGCATGGTCATGTACTGTCCTATTTTGTTCTTAATGTGATTAAAGTAATGATCCATATCTTGTTCTGTTACCCTTTCCTTTAGTAGAGTGGCACTAGTTCTGCACCAGCAGACTGGCCTGAAGCCAACCATTGCATCAATGTTGTGTAGCGTGTATTATCCCTTTTAACAACTTTGTCAATAAATAATTCTCCATATTAACATTATAAAAAGCTTTTCAGTAAATATTCTTATGCATAACTACTTGAGTCCAACATGTGACATATGACATGAGATAATTTACATACTCATGTTCAAGAACCATGTAATTAAGTGATAAGAAAAAACTCATCAAAGAATCTCATTTTTTCTTTGTTACTTAAAATAGTTTTCATACAAAATATTCTGATTATAGTTTCTCTTCCTGCACTACCTTTGAGATTCCCCCACCTTCCCCCCGACAGGGATTCACACCCTTTCTGTCTTTCATTAGAATAGAAACAGGAATTTCATAATGTTTTAAGTTTGTTTTGTGCTGGAATGAATTCATAGCTTTCCTTAGCAACATATGGGTTGGACACACCTGTGCTTGCTCTCTCTCTCTCTCTCTCTCTCTCTCTGTGTGTGTGTGTGTGTGTGTGTGTGTGTGTGTGTGTGCGTGTGTGTATACACAAAATTCTATAGGATTAACTCCTGAAAGTAGAATTGCTGAACCAGGGGATATGTATATATTTAATATTTATTATATTTAAAACACTTAAATTATCACCACATACTTCTAAAAATTCTGTACTGATCCACGTTTCTGACTGTGGTATTAGTGCTCTGTCCTCATAACCCTCACAGGGTTAAGTAACGCTGATCAAGGGTCCAAGTGAAGGGAAACTTTAGACAATTTGGTCAGAATTTAAAACCATGATGTCAAAGCATCTCATTGTCCATGAATCAAGCACCACAAACTGACTGCACTGGCAAAGCCATTTCTGACCTTGTAGCATCTGTGTGCCCACCTCCCCTCTGGGCACTCTCCAGTACAGTTAGGTTCACTCATCACAGCTCCCACAGGACACGTTCTTTCCTTGATAATGGATTACTTTGCCTCACCGTCACAGTGTTGCTTCATGTGGTGCTTGTTTTTCAAAGCAAAAGATTAACTTACCAGTTCGTGCAAAGAGATGCGGCTTGCTAAGGGTGTTCGGCAAGTATCATGGGCAATGGATGTCACCACCCAGATTCATAGCAAAGACGTGTGAACTGTTTTGATTTAAAAGACATAATTGTGCACAGAAAGACTGAAGCTTGAGTGGTGAGCTACAGCGTGCAAGCATGAAGAGTGTCTGGTAACGTCACTTCCTCCACTGCTTTATGGCAACTGAGGCCACTTAGTAATGTCTCTCTCATTTTTAGAAGAGGATAAAGAGTGTCAAAACTACATGTCAGGACTTGTCATTACCAGACATCTGGAAGGTAGAAGCAGCAAGTATGGACCCAGGCTCCACCAGACATCTTCACCCTCCTACCAATGCACTGCACGTACTCTGGGACGGCTACAACTGAGACCCCTCCCCCCAAGTTAAAACATTGTAAGGTGGACATTGTGTGATTTATTTTAAACTGCATTTTGTAGTTCTCTGGTGTGACCTCTGTAGGTGACAATGCTGTGTGGCAATGTAGGACAGTTGGTCTTGACTATAGGCCAATCCACCTACAGTTCTGGGTCTAGACTCACAGTAGTATCAACAGCGCAAACTCAGGCTCCAAGCAGGCAGAGTAAAGGCTGTTTCTGAGCCATGACTGCAAAACATTGGTGGAGCAATGGGAGAAATAATCAAGTACTATTTGATACAAGTAACATGGTGAAATGCTGAAGTGCTTTAGAACAAATACTAAGAGACACAGGCCAAAAGTGGCAGGGGCTTGACCAGAGGCAAACAAAACAATACGGAACTGATTTTCAATATTTTTGAAGATGTAAAGACGTTTAAAGATTTAAACATCTTTTGTTTAAAAGGGAAATGAGAAATTATGAAACATGCATAGCAACCACGTGGAGTGTAACAAATGACATGTGTATATAATTAATGTGTGATTCCGATTTCGTGTCCTCTGCCGTGTCACCAAGATCCTAGCATGTCTTCACCCCTTCATCAGGAGGCATACAGAAAATTGTGTAGGACAAGGTGTGGCCACGCTCCAAAGCTATCTTCCAGTACAGCCTCCCTCCAGCACCAGGGGAGATTTTTCTAAATAAATAAAGTATTTATCAAATGTGAAAAAGAAGTTTTAGCAATAAATGATGTGCATAGACATTAAAGGACCTGATTAACCAAGATTGTATTTATGTATTATTGTTGTGCCAATTGGTGCATACAGAGGGCAAAGGACAAGTCTGTGGGCTCTGTTCCTGCCAAGGATTTAACGTGGGTCATCAGGCTTGTATAGCACGTGCTTTTAGCCACTGGACCATCCCACCAGTCCCCTAAACAGGATGATTTCTAGCTAGTTACAGTTAAAGATTCTATTCATTCATAACATGTTGATGATAAACCAATTAACAAGAAAGAGAAAAGCTATCCTGATGCTATCAGGATGTTACAGTAAATACAAAATGAAGGCAAGGCAGGTTCCCATAAACCAGTGAGCGAGCAAACAAAATGCAGCATGTCCAAAAGCACAAAATCACGCATCAAGGATGGAGGGAATGCTGACAGAGGCCGCAGCAGGGGTGAACCTCAAGCTTGCTGTACTGCATAGAAGTGCACCACAAAGACCCAGGATGTGCGGCTCCATTTCTATAGAATATCTACTCTCTTCCTTACAACAAAACACCTATTCCCTTTAAAAGCTATAAATACCAAAAGCAGGTTAATATTTGCTGAAGTCTAGACTGGCCAGGTGGAGCATGATCACATGGTAATGATACAATTGTGGGAGGTGACCACTGATAAGAACACTGCATTGGGGTGGGGGGTTGATCCCTGTCTCTCTAATTGCCTACCACTGGAGATAGATGCACAAGTTGGTGAATCTACTATGAATGGAGAGTACACAATTTAAGACAATGAATGGCATTGTATGCCACCAATGTCTTAATAAAGCATTTGTTTGAAAAAACTAGCTGCTGAAAGTTATCTGGCTCTGAAGACAGCATTTAATTCAAAGATAACAAACATAAAGAGGTTACCAAGCTGCTTACACGCGTAAGTTCAGTTCTGACCTTACACCTTCGGTAACCAGAAAATCTGCAAACTGTCACTTTTAAAAGAAAAGCTGTCTATTTAGAGATAGAAGCTGTGCAGAAATTTTAGTATAGCCTTCTCCTTTCGCCTTTTGATGTGAAAAGTTACATTTATTTGTCTGTTTACTTGTAGTGTGTGTGTGTGTGTGTGTGTGCACATGTGCATATCTGCATGTGTGCCTGTGAGCCCATGCATGCCATATCATGAATGGGGAACTCAGACAACTTTGATTTGATTTATCTCCTTTATCATTTATCTCTTATTATCTCTTATTGTTATTGGCAGTCTAGCTTTATATAATATTGCATTATTTCATATCTAATGTAGAACCTTTTACTGCCTTGCCTTCATGTTGTTATGCATTTTACTTTTATACATGATATAAACTCTGTAACATAGTGCTATTTTTCTACCATAAATGATCAATTATCTTTTAATGAAGCAGTATTAAAATAAACAAAAATGCTTGTCTTCTATTTCAACTTATTAATTTCTTTGTATGTATTCAGGTTTTGGTAATGGTAGTGGTAGTGGTTTTTGAGTTTGCTTTTTGAAACATCCAGTGTGTGACACTTTACTATAGAAGATTAATCAAAACAGCAACAAAAAATACCAATCTAATTTTCATTTCAAAACCTATGAATATTTACTCTACAAGGTTGCAGCAGTTTACAAAACTGAAGAACTTACAAGTTCTTGCAAGGGACAGACATAAACAATTTATGATCTTAGAATCTTGATATCTTTATCATAACACTAGTCAAATACATATTCTGTTGTCTTTAGTATACAGTGAGCACCAACATTCTACTGATAGACCAAGCAAGTGTACACCAATCTATAGAATAAGCAATATTGGAACATGGATTTCCCATGAATGCAAAAGTATCTGTACATTTAGGTTCATGTTAATGCCTTACACTGTTTTATAAACATCTCTATAAGGAGCTTTCATACTGCTTGTGCTTAAGACAAGAAGTTTATACCAAAAGGAGCATGCCATGGTTGTCTCCTGAGGAGCCCTGTCAGTGCCTTACAAATACAGAGTCAGGTGCTAACAACCAACTATTGGACTGGGCATGGGGTTACCAATGGAGGAGTTAAAGGATGGTCCAGAGGAGCTGAAGGGGTTTACAGCCCCATAGGAAGAACAATGATTTCGGCCACCCAGACACCACAAGACTCCCAGGGACTGAACCATCAACCGAGGAGCACACATGGTGCCAGCCAAAAATGTGGCAAAGGAAGGCCTTGTTGGGCATCAGTGGGAGGAATGGTCCTTGGCCATGGTGAAGGAATGGTGAAGGCTCAACAGAGGCCCCAACAAAGGGAAACCTAGTGGGGGGAGGTGGGAGTGTGTCAGGTGGAGGGGCATATACATTCTAAACATTTATTCATTACTACACAGCAAAAGAAGGAAATACACTATTACCAGTTCTATTTAAAAATGTGACTCAAACATTTAGTAAAATAAAACAACATCTATAATATAAAAATGAAAAAGAAATAAACTAATTCTGTAATATCAATAGACGCTACAATTGCAGATGTGAACTGATTTCCTCTTTATAGTTTTAAAAGGTTTGAAGTTTGAAGGGTTACCTTTATAGTTTGAAGGGTTACCTTTTAGATTCTTTATTAACTTGTGTAGTAGTAATAAATTTTCTTACTTTTGTATTTCTGAAGAAATGTTTATATTGCATTTGTCTTTGAAATTAATTTTGCTGGGTATATGCATCCTGTATGATGAGAGGTTATGATATTCTGTGCTTTAAAGGTTTTTCATTATTTTGGGGCATGCATGACTCTTCCAGTATGTGCGCTAGTGCCTTTATCTATGATCTGCTGTATGTGAGATATACAGATATTTTCTCTCTGCATGCTTTTAATAACTCCTTTGCATCTTGTTTTAAACAATTTGCTTGTGAGAGTCTTAGACATAATCATTATATTTCTCAGAACACAGATTTTTTTTAATCCTATAGTTTGATAGTTTGTAAAAGATTTGAGGCCACCATATTTCATCTCTTCTTTTTTCTTCCTTTGGAGGCAGCATTATATATTTGGCATTATCCCACAGATCACTGACGCTCTGTTAATTTTGTCTTAGTGATTTTATCTCTTAGATAAATACACCCAAGCATGACATCTATCACCTTATTTTATCTTGCAACAAACTTATAAATTGGGTAACAATATTTCATCATTTAGAGTACCTGAGGTGATATGACTTGCTTAAGACGGCACTGTTACTGTAATAGCAATAGTATTATCTATGCAGTGAAATTATCCTTATCGTTTGCAAAAGAGAAGACAGACAACATCTGGGGAGATGCCTAGAAACCACATATCATTCTCCCTTTCCTGTTTGTCTCAGAGACGTACTTACTTAACATTTCTCACAAGCAAAATCTGCTCAAAATTTCTAAGCATACTCTTAAATCCTTGTACTGCCCTCCCCAAATCAGTCCAAGTGTCTCAAACTGATTGGTATCAAGAGTAAGCTCAAACCTCCCTTACTACCTACTGTAGGGCTCTGCACAGGTCACAGAAAAGCTGACTCTAGTCTCAGTACATAAGCATTCATCTAGTTCTTGAAACTAGAAATTCAGGGAAAAAAAACACTAGAAATTTGATATTAAAATATATTAGAGTCATGCTTCAAGATCCGTACTCCTTCCTCTCATTTATTGAGATAGATTTGTATAAGACTCAGGAGCTGGTTAGTCCTAACACAGACCTTTACATATTGGTATAGAAAAGAGACAAGCATGAGCTGTAACATCTGTCAAGTAAAGGTTTGTGGGCATAACAGCTGCATCAAAAATACATCCCTGAAGTGCGAATCAGAGGCAGAAAGTAAAAATTATTCAAAAGAATACCAAAAAAGTAAGGAAGGATTAACGATTCCAAATTCCACTCTTCTTATTTGCACCCTGCTCATAAGCTTTCTTCCCACAGAATTAAAGTGGGACAGAATAAAAATCCACACCCAGGAATGCTGGGAAGGCCATTAACTAAGGGATAACTTGGGCAATGAGCACACCATACTGGCAAAACCAGAGTGGTAGGTTCAGTATATGATTAGTCAAGACAGGATCAAGCTCTTCTTAATTCTTAGTTAACAAAGGCTATACCAACTTGAAAGGGTGTTCAAAGTGAAAGCACTAGGCCACAGGCCACTCTCAAGCTTCCTCAGCAAGGGGAGGGGCTAGAAGCGAAAGACTAGGGCAAACCAAGATGTTGTCACACTTCAGAAAACATTGCCTTAAAATAAGTCAAGTAACATCTGAACCAACGTTGCCTGGCCTCTCTCCAAGCATGCCGTTTCATTGCAGGCCTGTGTATAATTCTCAGACGAGCATCCATGCTGTGCTTTCTCTTGTGGCTTACGTGTGGTTTATATGGTATATGACTCTCATGACGATGTTTTTCAGACTGCATCTCATTCTATGGTCCAGGCTGTTCTTGAACTCTTGATTCTTCTGTCTTAGCCTGGCAAGTCCGAGAATTAAAGGTGTGTATCAATGTACCTAATTTTTATACATATTTTATTTATTTACATTTCAAATGTTATCCCCTGTCCCAGGGTTTCCCATCTGCAAACCCCTTATCCCATCCCCCCCTTACCCTTCTTCTATGAAGGCGCTTCCCCAACCCTTCCCACTCCTTCCTCACCACCCTAACATTCCTCTACACTGGGGCATCAAGCCTTCACAGGACAAAGTGCCTCCCCTCCAACTGATGCCAGATAAGGCCCTTTCAGCTCCTTCAGTCCTTCCCCTAACTCCTTCATTGGGTCCCTGTGCTCAGTCCGATGGTTGGCCTTGAATCTCCACATCTGTATTGTGCCTAATGTTTTTATATTGAAGTTTAATACTCATTTTGAAAAACTGAAATGAAACCGCATGAGAACTGTAAGTGGTGATCATGGCTCTGTCCTTACCAATGAATTAATCTCTTCATGCAATCAATGTGTTGCTAAGCTGCCAGGCTTGTTGAAAGTATGGAATGAGTACAAAGGTCACTTTGAATAGGTCTATCCATTCTAAATTATCTCAAAACTCCTATGGAGAAGATAACTACCAGATGTACGCTTACTTGGCTTTAGACTAGAACTATGAGCCAAAAGATATTTTCCAATTACTGTGACAAATATATGAAATAACAAATTGATAGCAGGATAAAAATAATCCAAAAGTTTTCAAAGTATCAGAACATGGCTGGTTAGCCCCACTGCTCTGGGGCCTGTGGCAAGGAAGTATACCACGTTGGGACTCATAATAGGGAAAGTTGCTCATCACGCAGTGGCCAGAAAGCTAAAAGAAACAGAAGGAGCTCTCTTCCTAATATTTCTTTCAATAGCATTTCCTCCAGGAACCTAAGTTCTTCCCACCAGGCCCCACTTTTATAAGGTTCCACCTTTTCTAACAGCCCCACAGGCTGGTGACCAGGCCTTTTAAATGTGGAGTTCAGGGGCAACCAACCCGTGGAAATCTCCTTTCTCTCTCCTCGGTCTGTGATATTAGGTAATTAGCAAGAGCCCACTACACTCTCCATCTCATATCCACCTCTCTTCTTGGCTTTGTAAGCAGGCAGCTCTACCAAATCAGCTAACATCATCCAGGTGCTTTGCTCTCTGGTACCCTGCTAGCTTTCCCTAAGCAGAGGACACTGCAGACGTAACCAGAAGATTTTTCATAACTCCAGTTCGCTCACTGAAGGTTGCCACTGGCTACACGGGACACGGGATTAACTACACTCCAAGAGGTGGTCTTGTTCACGCTGCCTCTCTGTTTTTCATTCTGGTACTGTTCCCTCAGACCCAGAAGTGGCAAAGCAGTCTGCTGTTGGCAGTTCTTGGGTACCACATCCTGCCCTCCCACCCCCCAACCACCCTCCCACCCCCCTGTGCAGTTTGTTTGTGCCTGGCCCACATCTCTGTAAATACAGGATTTATTAAGCTACTTGAATCACCTGAGTTGTAGTGCTTCCTACTGCAATTCTAACAGTCTGACTGAAGGGACCTAATGTGTCCTGATAACAGTATGCCCATCTCCTGCAGTCGGCCCCAGTTGTCCAGTACGGTTGTCATTTTCACAGCTCTTTCAAAACTGGGATTACTCAGACCTTCTTGGTCATCAACAGCTGTCCTATTAGACTTATGGCCTACTCAACAGGAGGGAAATCGTGCCTCCTACCACCACTTTACTACAACAACATAATTCTTAACTACTAAACATATCCTTACGCCAACAGATAAGCATAACTCACATGCCTCACCAAAGAAACTTCTCATTGCAACAAACCAGAAACGACTACAGAAAACCACAACTGGATATAATGCAAAGATTGCATAATGTCCAACTCCAGTGGATGCATCTACCCAACTCCTGCACATAAGGCTCAGGGGACATCATAGAGAGAGAGAAGACTGTAAGGTCCAGAGGAACAAGGGTTCTGCTGTGAGACTATTTGCCTGAGCTGAAAGGAAAGCTCCACCCATGGCACCACCAAAACTAACCAGAACAAGACCTGAACAGTGGCAATATCAACAGACATGCTAATCTGGAAGGAGGAAATCTCACAGTGCCTCATCCCTAGACAAAGAACTAAAGACAGCTAATGACTGAATGACTGATGACACCTCCTATAAGTTCAGTTTCTCTTAAGTAGATTTTGTCCCCTTGAAGCTTGTAATCTATATATGATTTCAGTCGCATACAGCTATGGTCCCTGATCTGCAGACTCACTTTACATAGTTTCAATTTTCCACAACAAACTGTAAACTGAAAAACTTAGTATTGTTGGCCTCGAATTTTCAAGAGAGTGACCACATCCACATAGCTTCGGGTGTAGTATGTTATTTTGATTATTCTATTTTGTGATTATATAATAATGTATGTGTTATTCTACTGAATTTATAAACTAAACCTTACCGTATCTTGGAGAAATGTTTGTGCAGGATTTGACACTGCCCTGGGGGAGGCAGCCATGGGAGTTCTTGAACATGTCTACAATGGAGGACTACTATATCTCATTCTTTTCCAGATGTGGTGTGATGAAAAAAGGAGTAATCTCCAAGCGAGAGGTCTGGCCATGCAGGAACTTTGTGCTGTGTGTGTGCGACCTTCCTGGACAATGGAGCCCTTGTTTTGTCATTGCTAAAGAAGAAAAACTTCCTTAGTTAGACTTAGCCTTAGTCTTAGTCTTAATCTTAGTGAGAGCAGGTGATGGGAACTTCTCAATTAGGGCACAGACCCCAAAGTGAGACCTCTGAGAGTATGAAAGGAGCATCCACTCTGGGTATCTCAGTTAGTGGAGACTGGAGCTGTACTGAGGGTGTGGCTGAATCTGAGAAGATGGATCTGGCTAGATTTATAGCACTGTATATCACTTCTTTTGAGCATGCTTTGAGTCTAATCAGAAAACCCTGGGTTACCCGCAAGTGCCGCTCTTGCACCACAGGGTGGTCACCATTCAGGTCAGTGTTGTGCTTTGTAGGCCTCACAGCTGCACAGGACTCTTGACTGCTTTCCTCCCCCTAATACGATGGGAAGTTTTCAAAGGGATTTGCACAGTCAGGGAAATTTTACAAGAGCCCAAGTTACAAAGTGTTCTATCAAGGCATCCAGGGCTCCTTAAGCCAATGCAGTTTTGTAGTGAATGGCTTGGTCATTGAATTGGAAAGAAATGTCAAAATTCTGGAGAACAGATAATTTCAAAAATCCCTGTACTGTTCTCCAATTCTATTTCAGAACCATGAGATGTAGTTCACAAAATTCCAGAATATAAAAAGAACCAAATTATTATACATTATTAAGAATAAAATATTATTAATGTGTTTATTTTTAATCTATTATCAATGTTAGCCACATGATATGGAAAATGACATGTCAGTCTCATTTAATCAATTAATAAATTGGATTTATTTAATAGAGTTAATTTAATAAATTTAATAATTTAATAAATAAATAGTTTATTTAATAAATTGGATTTATTTAATAAAGTGGATGCTCCTTTAATCAATTAATAAATAAATGTTGTATATCTACCATGTGAAATCATGTATAAGTATTACCAGATAGCAAAATACAACCATCTTCCCAGGAAATATCTACTTTATATTTTCCTGTACACATCATTAATATTAAATGTATGTCCATAATCAATTACTTGTTTTATATCATCCACCAACCCTTCTAAGAAGGAAAACAGTTTTATACATGGTCCTCTGTGCCCCTGAGGCCTAGCACACAAGACTCAATGGAACATGCAATTGAAAAAATATTCGTTGAACAAGATGAACAGCTTAAAAGTTATGCTGTTTGTTGAAAAGGAAGACATACATGATTGAAGTTAATTATCAGAAGAAGCAAGAAGTAAAAGACCAGATAATTCCATAAGAAGTATCACTGCATACTCTACCAAAGAGGATAAGACAGAAACAATGATGGGACGTGGCCCATCCCAGGACACAGTATGTGGGCAGGACCAAGGATAAAGAATCAGACTGGGACTCACAAAACCAAATGTTACACATCAGCCCTGGATATCTGCCTCAAGTACAAGGAGTGAGTCAATCTTATTATAAAACACCCACTGGAGAGCAAACACTGTTCATTCACTCTAGGAAAACAGCAATACAAGGAGGGAAACTTCACCCTGGAAAAAGCAAGATAGTAACCTTTCATCAAACCCAAAAGAAGTTAACCAATCAAATTTAAAAAATAACGTCAAAAATGACAGGAAGTAACAATCACTATTCCTTAATATCTCTTAACATCAATGGACTCAATGCTCCAATAAAAAGACATAGACTAACCGACTGGATACGTAAGCAGGACCCTACATTTTGCTGCATACAGGAAACACCTCAGGGTCAAAGACAAACACTACCTTAGAGTAAAAGGCTGGAAGACAATTTTGCAAGCAAATGGTCTCAGGAAACAAGCTGGAGTAGCCATTTTAATATCAGATAAAATTGATTTCCAACCCAAAGTCATCAAAAGAGACTCTGAGGGACACTTCTTGCTGATCAAAGGAAAAATACAAGAAGAACTCTCAATCCTGAACTTATGAAAATTATAAAACTGAGGCATGGCACTCACTATCAAACTCATAGTGAAGGATTAGAAATGTGACTTAGCAAGCATAAACTTGAAGCCACAGTCTTGTTAGCTCTGGTTTGGTTTGGTTTGGTTTGGTTTGGTTTGGTTTGGTTTGGTTTGGTTTGGTTTGGTTTGGTTCTGCTCAGTTCGATTCCATTTGATTTGGTTTTGGAGATAGGCTCTTACAACATAGCTCAGGCTTGTCTGAATCTTACAGCTATTTTGTGTTAGCTTCCAAGTATGAGAGTTAAAGGTGTGCACAGCCCTGCTCAGGTATTTTATTATCTCCACTTGGTATTTCTTCATTTCAGTAGTACAAAACAGGGAAGGGCCACATTCCTGTCTGTCTATGCATTGTCCACTGGCTTGTCAATGGATGACTGTAAAATTAAATAAATAAATAAAAATAAAGGTTGTTCCAGCCTGGGAAAAGTCTCAGCAAGGCTCAGAGTTAGATCTTGCTCCATCTGCGGTAGACTGGCTGACCATGCTATTATGCAGCAATTAAAGCAAAAAAAAAAAAAAATCTAGGTGATCAGTTTCCATACAAGATCTTAGATGCCAAATAAAGTAATTTTAAAAGTATTCCAGATTAAATTGGCCAAACCTGCCCTTAGGTCACAGACCTCTTGCCCCCCCCCACTAGTTCTTCCCTGTGGACTTCAGCATTTTTCTAGTCCATCTCATTCCCCTTTGATTCTGCCAATAGCCCCCACTTCCACAAAAACAAAATAAAAAAACAGTCTCTACCAGAGGCCTACCACAGGCTCAACACTAGGATAGGACCCAGGGATGCAAGTTTTTCTGGCTTGCATTCCAGTCTCTTAGCCTTGAGGCATCCCACTTGCCTGAGACCTTCCTCTCAGTCCACCCAAAATCCCTTAGGATCCGGACCCTTGGTACTAACCATTGGTTCCCCTACTTCTTCCCCACTGCCCCTCTCAAACATTTTCATCTAACCATCTCCATTTCTTTGTGATTCCCCAAAGCCACCTAGCAGCTCTCTGCCAGGCACCCTACAGCCATCACTCTTGGCTGGGACTTGGGTGCCCTGTAGCCTCTATGCTTAGCTAGGACCCAATGTGAAAAACAGCAACCAAAGAACAGAACACACATGTAACAATGATGAGACCAATATCTACATCAAGCAACACATCCAGTGCCATGACTGAGCACCTGGATTACAAGTCAGAACAACCAAGACAGTGTGCTTCCTCCAGAATCTGGCAACATTGCCGCAGCAGGCAGTGAGAAAAGCAAGTGAGTTGAGGTACAAGACAAGGATTTCAAAACAGCAAAGAAGATACAAATAAATGCTTTCTTGACAGCCCTGAAAGCACAAATAGCAGAAGGAAATGTTAAACTGCTCAAGGCATGAAATCAGAATTTAACAAAGAAACAAAATCACTAAAGGAAATCCAAATAGAAGCAAATCTAGAAATGAAAACCTCAGAATATCAAAGGAAAACTTCAGAGGTAATACTGAACAACATAGTAAAAGATCTTTGAGAGAATGTCAGGTCTTAAAGATAAGGTAGATGAAATGAGTATTTCACTCAAAGAAAATGTTAAATATCAGTAAATGCACAGACAAAAATCCTAGGAAATTTGGGAGACTATGAAAAAAAAAGATAGGTATAGAAGAAAGAGATGAAGGTCAAAGACACATAAAATATTTTGTGCTGATTATCTTTATTCAGTCCACATTTTTGATATAGACCAAAAATATTTTTTAGTAAAATCAGAGAAAGAATTTTCTCTAAAGAAAGAAATCTCTATCAAGGTACAAGAGACATATAGAAGTCCAAATAGAATCAAAAAATAAATTAGCCATGGTACATAATTAATATGCTACATGAACATGAAACTTGGTTCATGTTGTACAGAACCAAGAAAGGATATTAAAGACTACAAAAGAGCTTCACTTTCTCTTCTATCCTCCAGATCCAATCCTGAACCTCACCTCAGGCTCGTACAGACCACCTCCTGCACCCTTTCCTTCCTCTCTGCCTCTTTCCCCAACATATAAAGCAGGTCCTCATCCCACAGACTTTCTCCCCAGCCCATCCCTTTGTGTCAGCTACCAAATCCTACAGGCATTCCCTAAGAACCAGTCAGCCTTGCCAGTCAGGGAAGCAGGTAGAAAATATTCATTCTCCTCAGTGAAAACAAGGAACAAAATACCAACTCAACAAAAATGAGGCCAGATATCAGCACCTAGAATTATAATAATGCCAAACCCAGATGCATAGACAACAAGGTAAAAACACAATCAGTAACAGCCAAGACAATATGTCTCCACAATAGTCCAGGACTACCACAGGAGTCCTGAAGAAATGCAATATAGCTGAACCACAGGAAGGGACCATAAAATGCCCTTTACAGATATGAGCGAGATCCTTAAGAAATGAATGAATCCCTTAAAGAAATATATGAAAACACAGCAAGCAGGGAATGAAGTGGATGATACAGCTCAAAACCTGAAAGTGGAAATAAAATAAAAAGATAAAAAATAAAAACTGGGGGAAATTAAAAATAACAAAGTCATAGGATAAAATGTCCCCAACTTACAGAAGAAGATAACTATCAAGGTAGAAGAAACATACAGAAAGCCAAATAGGCCAGACTAGAAAAGAAACTCCCCATAACACATAATAACCAAACCACTAAAAATACAAAACAATGAAAGAATATTAAAAGTAGCAAGGAATGCACCCCTGCCAGGGTACCAGATTTTTATTTCTCCATCTATTCCCCCAAATGCAATGCCCCAGTCTCATCCTGAGCTCTGCCACAGAACACCTGAGGCAGCTCTCCTTGCATCTCTAGTAAATCCCACAGACCTTTCCCTCCTAAACCTGCCTCTTCACTTAATGCTGTAGCCCAGCTCCCAAATCCAACAGGCACTCCTTGCCAGCCCACAGATCACTCCTGCAATAGAAGCAAGTAGGCTGACTGCAGATCCATACCTCCCCTTGTCTCCAGGTCCATCCCCCAGTCTCATTCCCAGTGCTGTAGCAGGACACCTGAAGCAGTCTTTCCTTCCTCTCTGACCTCGTGCCCAACAAATGACAAAGATCTTCTTTTCCAACTTCCTTTCTTGTACTCATGCCTAGGTTCCAACACCAAGAGGCATTCCCTGGGAATACACCAGCTGAGTAGGCCTAGAAAACAGGTAAGCTAACTGAACATCTTTGCCACTCCCTCTTCTCTTCCAAATCAAATCTCCCATCCTCATCTCTACAACAGAACACCTGCTGAAGCCTTTGTTTCCCCCTCTATCTGCATCTCCTATGGACCTCATAGACCTTCCCCTCCTAACCTTCTTCCCCCAACTAGTTGCTTTATTCTATCCCCCTAATCCAATAGGTACCTACTACTAACTCACAGTCCACATCTACCAGGGAAGCAGATAGACTGACTATAGATCTTTGCTTCTCCTTCTTTTCCTCTAGATCAACTCTCCAAGTCTCACTCACAGCACTGTACTTCAAATGGGAAGATATGAAAGAAATGGATAATTTCTTCAATAGGTACCATATAGCAAAGTTAAATTAAGATGAGATAAACCATTTAAATATACCTATAGTCTCTAGTAAAATAAAACCTGTCATTAAGTCTTCCAACTAAAACTGAAGAAACAGAGAAAGAGAGAAAGAAAGAAAGAAAGAAAGAAAGAAAGAAAGAAAGAAAGAAAGAAAGAAAGAAAGAAAAGAATGAAGGAAGGAAGGGAAAAAAGAAAGGAAGGAAGGAAGGAAAAAGAAAGGAAGGAAGGAAAGGAAAGGAAAGGAAGGGAAGGGAAGGGAAAGGAAGGGAAGGGGAAAGGGGGATGGGAGGGGAGGAGAAGGGAGGGGAAGGGGAGGGGAGGGGAAAGGAGGGGAAAGGAAGGGAGGGGAATGGAGGGGAAGGGAAGGGAGGGGAAGGGAGGGGAAGGGAAGGGAGGGGAAGGGAGGGGAAGGGAAGGGAAGGGAGGGGAGAGGAGGGGAAGGGATGGGAGGGGAGGAGAGGGGAGGGGAAGGGATGGGAGGGGAGGAGAGGGGAGGGGAAGGGATGGGAGGGGAGGAGAGGGGAGTAGAAGGGAGGGGAAGGGAAGGGAAGGGAGGGAAAGGGAAGAGAATGGAAGGGGAGGGGAGGGAAGGGAAGGGAAGAGAATGGAAGTGGAGGGGAAGGGAAAGGAAGGGGAGGGGAGGGGAGGGGTGGGAAAGGGAAAGGGAGGGGAGGGGAGGGGAAGCAGAGGGGAGGGGAGGTAAACAGAGGGCAGGGGAAGGGAAGGGAGGGGAGGGGAAGGGAAGGGAGGGGAGGGGAAGGGGAGGAAAGGGAAGGGATGGGAAGGGGAAGGGAAGGGGAAGGGAAGGGAAAGGGAAAGGAAAGGGAAGGGAAGGGAAGGGAAAGGGAAGGGAAAGGGAAGGGAAAGGGAAGGGAAGGGAAAGGGAAGGGAAGAGAAGGGAAAGGGAAAGCAAAGGGAAGGGAAAAGGAAGGGAAGGGAAGGGAAGGGAAGGGGAGGGGAGGGGAGGAAAGGGAAGGGAAGGGGAAGGGAAGGGAAGGGGAAGGGAAGGGGAAGGGAAGGGAAGGGGAAGGGAAAGGAAGGGGAGGGGAGGGGAAGGGAGGGGAGGGGAAAGGAGGGGAGGGAAGGAAAGAGAAGGGAAGGGAAGGGAAGGGAAGAGAAGGGAAAGGGAAAGGGAAAGGGAAAGGGAAGGGAAGGGAAAGGGAAGGAAGGGAAGGGGAAGGGAAAGGGAAGGGAAAGGGAAGGAAAGGGAAGGGAAAGGGAAGGGAAGGGAAGGGAAGGGAAGGGAAAGGGAAGGGAAGGGAAGGGAAAGGGAAGGGAAAGGGAAGGGAAGGGAAAGGGAATCAAACTACCTCAAGACTCAGCTCTGCCATGCCTGGTCATAAGATCTTGGTCAAAAGATGCTCCATTGATCCTGCCACAAGGGCATTTGATCAACTATTTTCATTGTGGCTTTATTCATAATAGTTATAAAATGGAAACAAACCTAGTTGTGCTTCCACTGAAGAATGGATAAAGAAAATGTGATTAATTTGCACAATGACATATTGCTCAGCTGTTAAAAGCAATGACATGATGAAATGTGCAGATAAGTAGATGGAACTAGAATAAGATTATCCAGAGTGACAGAACCCAGACACAGAAGGACAAATATGGTATATATTCACTCATTTATAAGTAGATATTAGCTCTTAAGTAAATGCTAATCAAGCTGTAATCTACAGAACCAGAGAGGTTAGGTAAAGAGGAGGGCTATATGAGGGGAACATGAATCTCCCTGAAAAAGGGAAATGGAGTAGATTCTTAGGATGGACTGGGAGCAGGTGGAGATGGGGGTGGATTAGGTGGAGGGAGGGGTAGGGAGAATATGGGGGAGAGACAGCTGCAATTGGTATGCATTTGTAGGGGCACTGTGGAAACCTAGTACAATGGAAACTTTCTGGAATCTCTAAGGATATCATTTGTGAGGTCTCCTAGTAATGGAGGAGTACAGAAATGGCCCTCTTTTGTAGATAGACAAGGCTTCCAGTGGTGGGACTGGGTTTTATTTGGTTGAGTTGTTGGCCAAAGAGGACCTGTGGAGATCTCTAACCAACTCAAGCTTGTGCTTCGACAGAAGACTCCACTATGACAATTCCATTGCCAAAGAGACCTTTCACTCAGCTCACTGAATATGGAGAGGTTGACCTGGTATAAGCTTGGAGCCTTCACCCCTACGTTTTAGTCTCTTAAAAAAGAAGGAACTCTGCACATTAAAGAAAAAAAGAAATATAGAACCCTATTCAGCCATAAAACATTCCATCTACCATCTGCCTTGCCTTCAATATGTGCTGAGGCAATGGTGGCAGGAACATGGGGGAGTGGCCAATCAATGTTTGGTGTAACTGGAAGCCCATACCATGAGAGTGAATCCATGCCCCTTACTGCCTGGATAGCCAAGAACCAGAGACTAGATAGACCAGACTATGATGATTTCTGATGATATTCTGTTATGCTCATAGATAAGTGTCTTGTCCAGTCATAATCAGAGAAGATTCTTCTAGTAGCAGATGGGAATAGGTACACAATCAAACAGTATGAGGAGAAAGCATCAAATTGGAGGTCTCTATCAGGTCCCTTCCGTCAGTGACCAGAGAACCCTACAGAATAAGAGGGAGGAACTGTGGAAGTCAGAGGGAATGGGGACAACCAGGATAGCCAAATCAACCAAATCAACAACGCAGAGCTCACATGGGATCACAGAGACTGAAATGGCAAACATGGAGCCTGCATAGATCTGCACAACGTCCTACAGATATATGTTATGACTGTTATCTTAGTGTTCTTGTGAGACTCCTAAGAGTGGGAGTGAATTTGTTTCTGATTCTTTTTCCTGCTCTTGAGACTCTATATCTCCTATCAAGTTGCCTTGTCCAGCCTCAATAAGATTGTATCTTGTTTTGTCCTGTATGGCTGTCGTCCCTTGGAGATCTGCTCTTTTCTGAAGAGAAAACAGAGGGGGGAATAGATCTGGGGGGAAAAGAAGTTGGAGGGAGCTAAGAGAAGTGGAGGAAGGGAAAACTGGGATGTATTGTGTGAAAGGAGAATCTATTTTCAATTTTTTTTAAAAAAAAGAAAGAAACCATGAACTTACAGGTAAATGGAAGGAACTAGAAAAAAATCATCATGAATGAAGTATCCCAAACCCAAATATATATATATATATGGCATGTAGCTAGTTATATATGGATATTAACTGTTAAGTTGATGATAACCAAGCTTCAACATCTTAACAACTTCTTAAAATATATACATATATGTAGGTGATCTAAATGAAATCACAGAACAATGAGGAAGATAGAGTCTCAACTGGATATTTCTTGTCATCAAATGAAGCTTCCAGTAACAGAATTAAATTACATCTAATTGAGCTATTGGCCAAAGGGATACTATAGGAATCACCAATCAACCCAGGCTGTTGTTGCTAATACTATAGCTCTCCACAAACTGACAGAAAGGCCCAACCGTGAATACATCACCTACATAACTCATTGAACTTTAAGAAGTTGTACTGATGCCTATATAGACCCTTCCCACATATGTGCTAGCACTTTTGGTTCAAGAAGGTACTCTGCATGCTACCAAAGGAGAAAGAGGTAAATATTAACACACCTCAAAGCCTTTGATCAACAGTAGTGTCCTGCCTGTACAATAAGCTAGTGCAATGGTGGCACAAAGCTATAAGTTAACCATTCACTATCTGATTTGACCCAATACCTACTTCACAAGATGGAGCGTATACCTGACAGTGCTTGAGTGGCCAAGAACCTAAGGCTAAATAGACTAGGAAGCTAAGGTAAAAACCAAATATTATTGTTCTACTAAAGGAAAGTAGCAAAAATGCCTACTAATAGCATTATGCTGTACTCACAGATCAGTGCCTTGTTCAACCATCTGTAGAGAAGCTTCCTCCTGCAGCAGAAAGGAGCAAAGACAGAGACACATACTCAGACTATATGCACAAAGTGAGAGACCTTGGAACATTCAGCCATAAATGAAATGCCTCCATCAAATCCCTCCCAGCAGGGAACCCTGTGGAAAAGCCAGTGGAAAGGGTGTAAGAGCTGAGGAAATGGAGGACCATCAAGAAAACAAGGCACTTCTAATCAACAGAATCGATGCACATATGAATTCACATAATCTGAGGCAGCATACTCAGGGCCTTCACTGTCTGCAAAAGATGGGGTCCCAGAGCTGAAAGAAGGCCCCACTGCTGAACACATCTCTTACACAACTCATTGAACTTGTAGACACATGACCCTATCAATAACGAAGGAGCTGTCTCCAATTGATAGCCAATGAAAATTTAGTTTTCACCAAGTAATTCATGGGGCATGAACTACTATAAGAGGTAGGCTACATGCCTAGAAAAATGAACTCACTGGTATATTTGCAGAGTTCTTATGTGGTATGTGGCTTTTTTTCTTTTATTTTATGTCATATTTTATTTTACTTTTGCTCTTTTTACCATATAATTCATTTGGGTATATATTATGGTTTCCAGTTTAGTGTTTTTATAGGATTCCTGAGTGCGTGAAGAAATTGGTCTTTGATCCTATTCTTATTCCGTATGCTATTTTAGGGGGCCCTTTTCTTTCTTTTGTTCTTTGTGTCTTATTCTGGTATGTTAGGTTTTGTTTTCTCTTACTATAATTTATTGTCTTATTAGTATATCTTAGAAGCCTGTTTATTTTCTATTGAAAGACAAAAAGAGGGCTGATCAATGGAATCGAAATGAAGATGCAGACATAAATCCATATACCTGCTTTTGAAAAAGGACACCTGAAGTTTGATAGAGAAGCTAGAAACATTCACTGGGGGAGGAAACTCATCTTCAGCAAAATGGTGCTCATCAAACTGTATGTCTGGATGTAGAAAAATGCACATAGATACATATTTGTTACCATGCACAAAACACAACGTCAAGTGGTTCAGTGACCTGAACATAAAACCACATACCTTGAATCTGATCAAAGAGAAAGTGTGGAACATTCTTGAACACATTGGCATGGGAAAGAACAAGACCTAGGAGCACAGGCATTAACGCCAACAAATAGCAAATGGGACGTCAAAAAGCTTAAAAGCTTCTATATGGCAAAGAACACCATAACTCAAGTAAAGCAGCAGTCTACAGAACATGAAAGGTCATCAACTATACATCTGATAGAGGGTTAGTGTTTAAAATACATGAAGAACTAAAGCAAAACACAAATATGCAAGTATTTCAAGGGTCTGACTCCTCAGAAGATCCCAGCTTTGTTACAATGTTATTTGAATTAAAGTTTTAGCCTTCCCTTAACTGGGCTTTATATGAATTTGTGGAATGAAATTCCAGAAAACATTGATCCTGTCTCCACAGTTTGGAGTTTGTGAAAGGGTCACTGTATCAACATGAATACATTATAAACCCTATAAAATACTCTATAAAATGCCTAAAAAAAAAAAAAACCTGCACAGAAGTCAGGATAGCACAACACTCTTTGCAGTGAACCCTTCCAGTCTCATTCTAGAATATGCTTTGCTTTGCAAAATAAATTTTTGATTAGACTGTCCATGTGTCTTGGCAGAATTCTTTCCATTGAGAAGACAAGAACCAAGGAAAAACTCAGCTTCATAAGAATGTTAAATACATAACATTATATGAAATAAGGCCATTTAAAAGACCGTATATTGACATTACAGAAACATCAACCCTCTAGAAAGAACAGGATTATTGGTTTTGTGGATTATGAGGATGAAGGGACAGGTAAAGCACAGATATGAAAACACTCTGTATTATACAGTCATAACAGATGCATGATGTTATTACCTATGTCATCACCATAAAAACACAGTGTGAATTTACTGGAATGATAGTAAGGTGCCTTACACAAAAGCCATATCAGATACTCCATTGTGTTGTTAAAATATCCATGGTAGGAGATGGAGCAGATACGGACAACACTGGGGGCGAGTACATAAGAACTCAGTCTGAACAACTTATCCATGGCCTTAAGAGAGCCATTGTGTAAGTGATTGTAGGAGCAATGTAGGACCTGGTACCCAAAAACTATTCTCCTGAATTCTAGCAATTAAATAATGGAAAGCTGGACTTTGCAATAGAGAAACCTTAATAAATTAAAATTTATTGTGGCAGAACCAAGGCTATTAAAGATGTAACCAAATGCAGTGCACGCTTGTTACAGATATTCAGATCAGGTGGGGAAGCCTGAATGTGGGCTGGTAGCATATGTTGGTGTGTGTTTAATTTTATTAGGACTAATAATTTTACCAGAGCTGTGTGACGTGTCTACTTGTTAGAAGAGACCTGACTACACTCAGGGTAGCACAATAACCTCTGAAGACTACTTACAAGTGATTCTGCCAGAGATGGAAAAGAAGTACAGATGCAATAAAAATGTTTGCTCTGGTTGTCTGAGCTAAGTGTGTGTTTTGGGGATGTTATGTGGCCTTTTCTCAGGGTTTGGGAGTGCTGGAACATTTTTATTGAAAAAAAATGGGACAAAAAGTACCCAACCACCAAATTATTTAGATAAGTTAGGAACTCCATTACATATTTATCTTATTAAGCTAATAAAGTGTTTGTGTTCTATGTAGACATGGTTTATAGAACACAAGAAGGGCTGGAAACTATGGTAAAATGGCACCATGGAAAAAGGCAATCAAGCACAGAATGTGAGGTATGCTTTCACAATGTCTATACAGCTCGATAAAGCTTTGACATATATTTTCATTTATTGGAGAAGAGTTCATTCCCAAACACAAAGGCACATCTCCAACCCCAGGCCATTTTGACAGCTGAATTTGCAAGATGTGGGCTACACATTACCCCACTGTGAATATGAAGGATGCAATAGGCAATCCCATGGTATCTGTGTCAGGTACCTAGATAGATGCCAAAGATGTGGGAAGACTCATCAAACAAATTCACATGTGACACAGATTCTAGCTGTTGACACAAGTCATGTCACCTCATAAATTTGAGGACACCTTTGTCATCTTGTCTTAGTTAGGGTTTACATTACTGTGATGAAACACCATGACCATAATCAACTTGGGGAGGAGGGGATTATTTTGATTACACTTCCACATCACAGTCTATCACTGAAGGAAATCATTGAGGGATCCTGGAAGCAGGAGTTGGTGCAGAAGCAGAGACTGCTTACTGGCTTGCTCCTTATGGCTTCCTCAGCCTGCTTCCTTACAGTGCCCAGGATCACCAGCCCAGGAACAGCACCACCCAGAGTAAGCTGAGCCCTCCCACATTATTCATTAACCAAGAAAATACACCATAGGCCAATGTGCTAGGGTAATCTTTTCAGTTATGGTTCCTCTTCCTAAAAGACTTAAACTTCTGTCATGTTGGTGTAAAAATTAGCAAGCGCATGATCCCAATGCAATAAGTATTTAGGTATAATTACATGCTCTGGTACCTCCGAATATGCTGTATATCACTGTTAAGATCTGTTTTTCTCTGAGAATGACTGAGTGTGTTTCCGATGGGGCCATAAATCAATGTACTGTCTCCAGAGGTTCATTGTTATTCCTTTCTAGTAGATTTTCCTTACTTTCTGAGACCTTAAGAGGTTAAGGAGAATGTGTGAGGAAGGAAGAAAGGAACCATGCAGGGAGAAAGAGGGAAGTACTTGTGGGGCCTGAGTGTGCTAAAAGACACCCCCATTGGTGCCTGCATTTGGCTCATGTATGTCACATCGTATGTGTACATGAACCTATATTTCACCTCTTAAGAGGACCTTAGACTTACCAACAAACAGCATATAAAATGTAATTTGGATGGATTCAGTTTATCTTGCAATAAAAATCATTATACTTCAGCAACATATCATGCCTAGAACTACTTAGAGGATAGGGATATGCATTTTTAAGACAGCAGCCACAATTTAAATGTCCACTGAACTGTATTTTCAGACCATTACAGGCATTTGATTTTAGAACAAAGTTTTTAAAAATACATACCAATCCTGATGTAGTTAGTGTCGGCCATAAAAAATTTTGTTTTCAGCAGATAATCCCTCATTGACAGAAGTAACAAGTTCACTAAGTGATTTCATCTAAACAAAAGGTTATGAGTCAGAAAATTCTATATTTGCATTACATGTTTTTGTGTCTACTTCTGTCTTTGTATGATTATCTATATCATATCCAGTCTCAGTGTATGTCGGATGAATTAAATTCAGAGATAAGTGGAGGACAGGGTCAGAATTTCAAGACCTGTTCCTGATATTTGGATTGAAGAAATGAAAGGGGAGCAGAAAGCTTGTACTTTAGTCAAAGGAGTGTTAAATAAAGCCAAAGATGAGATCTGAGTTATTGGCGACTGGCATCTGGCTCTGGTTTCTTCAGAACAGGGAGGCGGATCTGGTTCCTTAGACGCCTTCCTCTTTTTCACTCTAGTCTTTTCTTTACTCATACGTTTTTGTTTCTGAAACTATATCCATTGCCCTGTTAATGAGTCTAATCAAATGAGCAGAGTGCGTCTTTGTTATTAGTTAGTAGATTTATTATGCCTGAATGTGTTGGGAACTTGAAGGAGTAGCACCCACTCTCTGGCCAGGTATAAAATGTGATCGTTAATAGTTATAAACATAACTAGTTTTTTGTGTTTAAGTAGTTTTGTCAAATAAATGGAGAAGAAGAAAGGTTAAAAAACAAATTGTTTTCAAATGGGTGCTTGGACACTCGGGGCTACCAAGGACTCTATCCTGAAGCATTGCAGTGAGTAAATACTCATCAAGGGCCAGCTATCACTACTTCCTTTTTGTGCCTAGCTTTTATTTAATGCCTTATAGTCCAGAAAGTTAACAAGGAAGCTCATGTGGATACATAGCTGACCGAAGATTGCACCACTCATAAATAGATTTGGATTGTAGCCCAGGCTCCATGATGACAATTCTTCCTTCTTTGACTGCTACAAAGACAATGTTCGGAAATAACTTTCAAGAAACTGGGCTTTACCTCACGAGGGCCTCCCTTCATTTATCAGACATGTGCTAAGGACTTCATGTGGAAGGGCAAACTGTGAGACTGTGGTAGACACTGGTATTTTCATGTCGATGTTGAGCCTGGTATTCACAGGTTCATATATGCAGTCACGGATTCAAGTACTGTCCACTCCCGGAGACTTTCAACATGCTTAGCTTTCTTGTCTCAGAGTTACACTGCCTTCCTCAATGGTAGAGACTGTAACAGGATCTTTGAAACCCAACTTTCAACGATTATTTGAATCTAACTTTCTTCCTTTTATTTCTTCCCTTCTGAAGTCCACATAAATATTTATAGTAATGATTTGGGGACAGAATTCTTAGAGAAGATTTTATATCTTCTCTAAGTAGAAATTACTGGCAGGATAGGGCTAACAGCAAGGTAACAACACCTTGGGTCTTTTAACATTCTCAATATGACATCTAAGTTACTTCTTAACTGGTTTAAAATTAAAGGCCTTGAAAGTCAATTCTTTTTATCAGACTCAACTTTTGTCTTTTGCAGAGAATAGGAATGTATGCACTAGCACTTAGAATTTAAGAACATGGACACTGAGGTTCTGATATAGCATAAACTTCTGTCTCCATTATTACTAACTGGGGATTGATTAGCCTTTTAATAACCACTTACATCAGTAAGGTGGGCACCCTTGTAAAACTTAAATGCTTTCAATCCTGCTGAGCACTTGGAAGTTGCCTGGTGTGTGAATTTTCACAGCTTCAATAACAATGGTATGATATCATTTTTATGATTTTAGTGGGTACTGTTGAGGTACTTGGGCTTAAGTACAAATTTTATGTTTCTATATCTAATAGCTCTATAAATTGCTTGTGTAAGGTTGTCAAAGTATGACAGAAAATCATGAGAAACTAGGAAAATGTGACCAAATATTAAAAATCATCTATTTTAAGTGTGTGGACTGGAGAGATGGCTCAGTTGTTAAGAGCGCTGCCTGCTCTTCCAGAGGTCCTGAGTTCAATTACTAGCAACCACATGGTGGCTAACAACCATCTGTAATGGGATCTGATGCTCTCTTCTGGTGTGTGTGAAATCAGTCTGGTGGTTCCTCAGAAAACTGGGCACGTCTCTTCTGGAGGATCCTGCTATACCACTCCTGGGAATATACCCCGAAGATTCCCCAGCATGTAATAAGGATACGTGCTCCACTATGTTCATAACAGCCCTATTTATAACAGCCAGAAGCTGGAAAGAACCAAGGTAGCCCTCAACAGAAGAATGGATGCAAAAAAAAATGTGGTATATATACACAATGGAGTACTATTCAGCCATTAGAAACAATTAATTCATGAAATTCTTAGACAAATGGATGGAGTTGGAGAACATCATACTAAGTGAGGTAACCCAAAAGATCAATTATGATATGCACTCACTAATAAGTGGATATTAGCTTAGAAAATTGGAATACCCAAAACATAATCCACACATCAAATGAGGAACAAGAACAGAGGAGTGGCCCCCTGGTTCTGGAAAGACTAAGTGTAGCAGTATAGGGCAAAACCAGAACAGGGAAGTGGGAAGGGTGGATGGGAGAACAGGGGGAGGAAGGGGGCCTGCGGGACTTTTGGAGAGTAGGGGGCTAGAAAAGGGGAAATCATTTGAAATGTAAATAAAAAATATATCGAATAAATAAATAAATAAATAAATACAGTACCTAGATACTGTACAAAAATAAAAGACATAATATTAAAAAAAAGAAAAGAAAAGAAAACAGCTACAGTGTTCTCATATACATAAAATAAATAAATAATTCTATTTTAAAAAGGGTAAAAGGAGCCAGGCAGTGGTGGCGCATGCCTTTAATCCCACCACTTGGGAGACAGAGGGAGGTGGATTTCTGAGTTTGAGGCCAGCCTGGCCTACAGAGTGGGTTCCAGGACAGCCAGGGCTACACAGAGAAACCCTGTCTCAAAAAAAACAAAAAATTAAAATAAAATAAAATAAAATAAAATAAAATAAAATAAAATAAAATAAAATAAAATAAAAAAAGGGTAAAAGGCAGAGGCAGGAGGATTTCTGAGTTCGAGGCCAACCTGGTCTACAGAGTTGAGTTCCAGGACATCCAGGGCTACACAGAGAAACCCTGTCTCAAAAAAAAAACAAAACAAAACAAAATAAAACAAAACAAAAAAGGGTAAAAGGCTGTGGGTAAATGTAAATATCTGTAAGGGAGACATCTGCTCTTGAATAGCTAGCTATGTGACTGACCAATGAAATTACTAAGATTATCTATTTCAGTGTAAAGTAGCAATACTATACTTAACTTGTCCCTCCCAAAAATTATTATATGAATCAGGTGAGGAGATATCGAGGCTTTCTTTGTAGTATTCCTATATTATTATTGAACAGTCACCACGTGAACAAGCATTTCTATTAAATCATTAAGATGACTCATTTGTGTTGTCTAGGTTTGGAGTGTGCTTTTGTTTCGATGCTTTTCGATACTTGACAAAAGCCAGTATCATCTGAGGAATGTGAACCTCAGTTGAGAAAACTGCCTTTATCACTTGGCCTGCAGTCAAGTCTAAGCGATGATTGATGTGGGAGGGCCCAGCTCACTGTATAAGAAAACTGGCTCAACAAGCCAATCAGCAGTATTTCTCCACCGTCTCTGCTTCAGTTTCTGCCTCAGGTTTCTACCTTTAATTCCTTTCCTGACTTCCCTTCATGACGGACTGTAACCTGTAAGGTAAATTAAACCCTTTCTTCCCTAAGTTACTTTGGCTCATGATCTTTATCACAACAACTGAAAACAAACTAAGACAAAGCAGTAGAAAAGTGGCTAAACCACGTGTCCTAAATCTTAGTTTGATTATCGTATAAGGCTGAGTGAGTCAAAGCATAAAGATTTTATGTACTTAACTACAAAGCTATTCCTATCATCTATGGCCTACCTATCAATCACAGTATCTGAAAACGGGTAGCCTATAAGTTAAGATGTTTCTTATTAACATAAAGTGTTCTCATAATCATTATTTATGAAATTTAATAATTATGATGTTTCTTGTTGACATAAATGTTATCATTATCATTGTTTGTATAATTTACTACTCATCAGTTATGACAATTTCTACTAAAGCTATAATTTAAAAATACTGTCTCAGATATAAGCCCTTGTACTAAATTATGCACTGTACTGCAATTGTTGTAATAAAATAGACTTACCAGTCACTTTTCCCCTTGTTAGGAAGTTGCTTTCTTCAGTCAATCAACATGAATCCAGTGGCAGACACAGTCATCTTTTTTGGAAAGTTTCTATATTACTTTTTAGAATCTTTAGTTCTGAAGGTAATTCCTAAAAGGAAAAAGGATGTTTCTGGAGAGATTGTACTTATAACAGGAGCTGGAAGCGGACTTGGAAGGTTACTGGCCATGCACTTTGCTAGCCATGGGGCCATTTTAGTTCTCTGGGACATTAATCAAGAAGGCAATATGGAAACCTGTAGACTGGTCAAACAAAAAGGCGATGTGAAAGTCTTTGCCTATAAGTGTGATTGCAGCAACAGAACAGAGGTCTACAGAGTTGCTGACCAGGTGAGTTGATTGCTGATCCTTGCTACAATTCTGGAAAACTGTTTCTAACCTGCACTTTTACTACTACAAGTGGGAGGGATGTATTATAGTTCTCCAAAGGATTGCTTCTATAAACAGTTTAATTCTATTCATCTTAGGTATGACTTCATATTTAAGACAAAAAGCAGCATAGCCTGGTAGGGATGGCCTGGCTTCAGAGCTCCTGGCCGCCTGACTGCTTTGCTTAGTGATGTACTCACTTTCAGAGCCCAGTCCTGCCTGGCAGCACTGCTTAGGGAACCACCTGTGGTTGGTAGACACTCTGCCAGGCCCCAGATCTTCTGATTTAGTTGTGCAACTTTTGCCATGCTATTTACCTTCTGACACCTATCTCCATATCTCTGAGTGGTTGCCAAGGTCATAGTGTACAACTTTAACTCCCCATTGTCCCCTGACTTTGATGACAATGAAATCACACCCCAGCTTCTGGTAAACCTTGCCACGTTGTGTTTTTTAAGACAGTAGACGGAGTATAAAGGGGAAATCACTCAGTGTACAAAAGTTCTTCTCACAGTTTGCCTACCGGTATTGTCTACCTTTGGGTGAGATGCTTCACTTAACCCACAATCTCCTTGACAGACACAGCACAACATAGCACATAGGGGATCAACAATGGTGGCATCAGTAAGGCAGGAAGGAGAAGAAACTGTAGGCAGACACCATGATTGTTGTTTCCACAGAAAAGAACAGGCTATTTAGTAACTGGATAATTTGTGTGATTTCAAAGGAATCTAGAGCATAGGAACATCTCGGTTTTCTACTCTATGGCTCAGGCAGGATGGAAATAGACATATTAGTAACTTAGATTGCAGTAATCCTATTAGGGGAAGGAGTTGGACATATGGAGTTAATGGTTTTCTAAAAAAAAGGGGGGGGGGGTAATGTACCAGCCTCTAGTCAGAGTCTCAAGACTGATTCAAAATAGTTGAAGAAACAAGCCAATGCGAAACAATATATAAAACTAGCAACTTTACTATATTACCTTACGTTACTCATTTCAGCAATTGTGTACCTCATAAATCAGTTAATCAGCACACCTTGGCCCTATGAAAGGTATTTTGTTATCATCATTCCTGTTAAACAGAGGAAGAAGCCATGGAGCACTGACCTTGTAGGTTACCCATGATCACAAGGCAGAAACTGGCAAGAGACAGAGCCATGCCCAGGGAGCTGGGAGTCACAAGGTATATACAGCTTGGCTACAGAATCCCCAAGAGATGTCTTTGCTATCCAATTTCTATATGTGCAATTCGATTATTTAAAATTAATTCCTGAGTGACCGTGAGACCTTCTGAAGCGCTTGCCTCGTACTTCCTTACTTTCCTCTTCCTCTTTCTTTAATTGAGGACGCACAGGATTTGAGCTTTTGTAAAATGCTGACAGATAATAACAATGTGGCCATTACAGCTCCCTGGGTCCAGCTTGGTACAGAACAGGGAGAATCAAAAAGAAAAGAAACATGGCAGAAAGAGATCCCAGCAGAACACATTTGGGGTGAACTTAATGTAATTTGATGAGTGGGAGATTCTTCCCCAGAACCAGGCATCAGCCAGTTCAGGATGCCCAGAAATAAAGCATTTGCTTCTGTCTCTGATCATATACAAACTTCACAATGAAACAGGAGCTATCATTTTGCTACTTTGTCCACTATGAAACAGAGACAGTGAGAGTAGAAGGAACTTATCCAGGACATGTTTCAGGAAACCAAGGACCCTAGAGCCCTTTCAACTTTATCACAGGAGCATCATCAGTGAGCTATGAGCATCCCTCGACCTTTCCTATGCTGAAATGTATCATCGCCTTCTACACCACCATCCCTGTCTCCCTACAAAGCATTCTGTCCTGGTTGAAATTTCCTTGGTGTTCAGAAGAAAAGGATTCTAAACAATTAGAAATACTTTCCATTGAAATATATCTGAAAGGTTTCTTTTTGCCACTATCTTATAAGTAACATGTTTCCAAGTTTACACCTCTGTCTTATTTTTAGCTTAATTATAGTTAGTTCTTAAGTACTGAGAAACACAAATACTTTACCTATAAGACTTTAACAAATGGCAGACATCACCCTCACCCTTACAGTGGTCAGAGAACCAGTTAGTATGGCAGCATTCCAAAGGGCAGAGTAATTAGCTTTCCTTAAGCAGGGAAAGAAAGAATTTTCAATTCCAGCATGCAAAGTCAACAAATACAGTAAAACATAATGACACATGACTGTAATCTAAGCTTTGGGTAGGGTGAGGCAGGAAGATTGTGAGTTCAAGGCAAGCCGAGGCTATAATATTGATGATTAAGAAGAGCAAATTTGTGTAAGAGCAAGTATTGTATGCCACTCCAAGTGTGAATGAATGTCCTGTCAGAAATGGTGAGTCTTTTGGCAGGTTCTTAACTTACCATAACCTGTCTCCTCACCTGTGAACTAGAACAATATCTTCATTAAATATCTTCTCTAAGTGGAGTGAAAATTAAATTCCACAATGTAGACAATAACTTCTCCTGCTGCCATGACTCTCAGATGTGGGATTTCCTCTTGGAGTGATGTCAATGGCATTGACTCCCTAAGGTGTTTAGTGATTTTATGTAAAAGACTTTACCTCCCTCTCCCCATTTTGTGACCAGGTATCCCTCAGTAATCTAAGATTGAGCTTTTTTACACTGATAATCTCACTAATCCAGTAAGATATCCTTTACAACTTGGTCTTTTGTGAATATTTTCCTTAGACCTACCTTCCTCCAAAGCAGAGAGGTCTAATCCCAATACCAACCCATGCTAAGTCACTTACCTATATCAACAACAGAGATAGAGAGAGAGAGAGAGAGAGAGAGAGAGAGAGAGAGAGAGAGAGAGAGAGAGAGAGAGATCCAAACATCAGTTTGATACATATTCAAAGTATCTTCAACTGTTCAGCACATTCAAAGTTCAGCACATAGCATTGACCAGGAATTAGAAAGGCCAGGATAGGCAATGCTTCTTGTCTAGGGGGAAAAAAGAAGAGTTGTATCTTCCAAAAAACTTGATTTGGAATTCATTCTTTCTCCCTCCTCTCTCTCTCTCTCTCTCCCTCCCTCCTCTCTCTCTCTCTCTCTCTCTCTCTCTCTCTCTCTCTCTCTCTCTCTCTCTCTCTCTCTCTCTTCTCTCTCTCTCTCTCCCTCTCTTTCTCCCTCCCTCCTCTCTCTCTCCCTCTCTCTCTCTCTCCCTCACTCCTCTCTCTCTCTCTCTCTCTCTCTCTCTCTCTCTCTCTCTCTCTCTCTCTCTCTCTCTCTCTCTCTCTCTCATTTTCAGGTCATTGTTTAACCTGTTAACTTCTCTGCCCCAGTATCAGCTTTATCACTGTGACCTACAGAGATGCAATCTGAGACAAATTGTCAGGATAGAGACACACTTTACTTAATATTCCTGGAACATACTTTACTCCAAACAGTACTCAAAATGTTTAGTTGATTATGCAAGCAGGAGAAGTGGGTCATATAAGAAGGCAGAGATGAGATAGCTGTGAAGCTTGTAAAATTCCTACTGGAAGATAATGTTGAGATTAGAACTAGTCTTTTGGCAGCATACACATGGCCACAGAAGTCTCTGGGCACTGGAACAAATACACCATTGTTTGGGATGTCTTCATTCCAAGCACGACTTATCTTAGCCAAAAAGTAATCAAAGAATTGATGACTATAGAAATTAGCCATCAGGGATCCACATGCTCTCAGTAAACCTAATGGCTGCAAGAAGAAATATGCTCAGAGACACACAGGCAGAGAATCTCTTCACATGTTGCTAGCACTAATTATCAGCAGGAAAGAACACCAGAGCAATGGAATGCAAGTCAGGCTATCCAAGGCCATGCTGGGGCTAGCTCTTTTCCCAAGAACCCTGGAAGCTAAGGTGGGGGGACCCCAAAATCAAGTCCTGTTCTGGATACAGAACAAGAGCAAAACCGATCTAAGCATGTAAGCAACTTACTGAAGTCTCTAAGCAAAGAAGAGGGCTAGTGAAACAATTTGGTAGTAAGCTGCTGACCTAGCATGCACAAGGTCCAGGGTTCCCTCTCTATTATCAAAAATGAAAGGATGGGAAGAATGGAGGAAAATGGGAAGGAAGGAAACGAGAAGGAGGAGAGGGAGGGAGGAAGAGAGAGGGGGTATTACTCTTATATAGCAGGCCATCTCCTTATGGAAATCATTTTGTTAACCAAGAGAAAAGATTTATTATGGCTCAGGTTTTCAGGCCATGGTAGCCTGAACCACTGAAGGCAATCAGGAGAAGCAGCACTTACTTCTCCACAGGAGGCATGGGCCATAGCAACCTGCCTGCTTGCCAAAGACCTGGAGTGGAAGAGAGCAATGCTATATCCAACAGTCTCCACCGAAAATTCTTCCATTGACTGAAACTTCCTGCCAGATCCCACATCCCAAAGATACCATGTCCCCAAAGCACCAAACTGAATTCCAAGCCTCAGGGGAAATTTCCAGATCTAAAACATACCATGCAAGAAGGGATATGTACAAAACTTTTTGGGGGGAGGGTCTTAGAAATATGTTTTATATTCTTTGAAGTAGACATTACATGGGTATATGAATTTATTAAATTCATCCAATGAAACACTTAAATGGTACATATTTGTAATGTCATAGATGTTTAAAAATACAGTAATAGTTTTTGCTCTTTTGTGGGTTTTTGTTCTTGAAATTAAATATAATTATATTATTTCCCCTTTCCTTGCTTCCTTTCAAATTCACGCTTTCTTTCTCTTTCAATGTTTTATACACACACACTACATGTATGTATGTATGTATGTATGTATGTATGTATGCAAGTGTGTATGTATGTATGTGTTTATGTATGTATGTGTATATATATATATATATATATATATATATATATATAATTTTTTTAATGTATATACAAAAACAACCAATTAGGGTCTGATTCCTGGGGAAGACTAGTTCTCCCTCTCAGCATTCCTTAGTTGTTTTTGTTTAGAAGTAGGGAAGTAGAGTCCCAGGACATACCCCTCTTCCCTGTTAGATTGTCTATTGGTGTTGTCCTTGCTCAGGTCTTACGTAGGCTTTCATATTGCTAAGATATATCATGGGTGAAGCTTCCTGTTATTTCTAGAAGATACAATCTCACGTCAGATTGTCTGGTCCTCTGTCTCTTATGATTTTTCTGTTCCCTCTTCCTCAGTGTTCTCTGAGCTATAGGTGTAAGAGGTATATTGCAAAATATCAGCTGGAGCTTGGCACCCCACAATTGGAAGTTCTCTGTATTTTGACTAGTTATGGTTTCTGTAATGGTCTCCATCTGTTGTGAAAAGAAGTTTCTTTGATGAGGAAAGAGAACTACACTTACCTGTGAATATAAGGATAAATGTTTATAAGGATAAACTATTACTCTGGCTTAGTAAAGTAGGGGTAGTGGGTTATCCTCTAAGATCCATGATCTTAACAGCCCCCCTAATTGGCTAGGTTTCTAATACCAGGCATGATTTTCTTCCTGTTTAATGGGCCTTACATACAATTAGACAGTTTTTTGTTACGTATAAGATGTGAGTGGCATTATGGCACCCTTAGGGATATTTTGCCTTGATAGTCATTGCTGTGGCTTATAGGTATCACAACAGGCTGAAACTCACTATTGGCTGCTTTCTCCCTTGGCAGCTTTCAAAGTGCCTTCCAGTACTATGTAAGCTGGTCCTTTGGGAGAAGACCTTTCAGGGGGCGTGTGCAGGATGTATTCTTCACCAAGAATATACAAGTGATATTAAAATGGAAATGGTCAAAATTGGCGATGACTTAATTTGGCTGCAGTGATGGAAGATCAATACCAAAGGAGGGGATGAAAGACACAAAGGATGTTTGGGAAAGTCTTAAAAATCATATTTTTTCATTTATCTAATATTATAAATAGCACATATAAGTGTATATAAACACATATAGTTTAAATGAAGTTACTTGAGTTAATAATGCTCCCAGAAAGATAAAGTCTCTGATCAAAACCCAACAACCAGACATGAGAAACCTCCTTTCAAGTTGTTCATCAAAGGAATCCAAGAGACTCTCAAAACCATATAAGCTCCTGCAGTATCCTTGGTTGTCCTCAAGAAGAACTCGTGTTCTTTAATCAAAATTTCTAAATTGAAATGTTTGTTTCAAAAAGCATACCAGAATAACTTTTAAATTGATGAATTTCTTCATGATGAGACAAGAACAAATTAAATACTTTTAAGGACATAATAGGCAAGTATGGTTGAACAGTGGAGTATGTTCTGAAGGGCATATTGCTAAGTGGTTTCATAGTAGTGGGAACATCATAGAGTCTCCTTATACAAGCAAATGTATCTGAGTGTCAATAGGCTATTTAATCTTATCACTACCTTTATCTGTCATTGACATCGCTGCATATTCCACAACTACACCTGAGTAAAAAAACAAAGGGAAATGTGACTTAGGAAAATAAATGTCAAAAATTCAACATTTCAATTAATGGCATGTCTCTCTCCTCTCTGGCTAGGTTAGAGAAGAAGTGGGCGATGTCACAATTCTCGTTAATAATGCAGGTATTGTGACAGGGAAGTCATTCCTCAATACTCCAGATCACATGGTAGAAAAATCATTTTTTGTCAATGCCATTTCTCACTTTTGGGTAAGTCTCTCTTGTGTTTATTAGTAAACATCTGAATTCTGCGCATTTCTAGAAGCAACTGTTCAATTATTTGCAAAGAAATATACCATTTGTCTGTTTTCTGTTGATAGCTGTTTCGAATCTCACCCTCACCAGGTTCTGCTCCATGTGGCCTGGGTTAGTTTTTCCTTCTCTTGCCCTACCCCAAATTCTCAGGAACATCTCTAACTGCCTTTGACAATGAAAATGTTCTCTCTCTGCTTCCTAAGACACTAATCACTCAAAACATGATTGGTGAGAATAAAAAGTTAAATTCTTATTCTTATGCTCTTTAATAATAATATATAATGTATAACAATTAATGTACATTTAATTAGCCACCAATAGCTAGAAGCTAGGGCTTTGGGTAGTGCCACTCTACAGAGTAGGTAAGAGACTGAAGGATCTAGGACTACGAAAATTCTATCCATTGGGAGGGACTACACTTGTGATAGAAAATAATCACCAATAATTGGTGGTGAGTGCGGAGTGCAGGTTATCGAGGCGACTGCAGCCAGGGTCATAGGTGATAGGGAGACTGTCAAAGAGAGGCAGAACATCAATGTTTTGCCTCTGAAAGACCTTGGAATGGATTTGTTCCAGGTCTCCTAATTCCTACTTATTGGAACTCAAAATTTTTCCAGTCTTCATCATCTCGACTCCATTGTCTTTGTCCTTGGTCACCATGAAGTGGTGTGAAATCACAGGGGAGCCCACAAATTTATTGCAGTCAATACTAATAGAAGAATTAACACAGTGCTTGTGTACTTTAGATCTCCTGTAAACATTTCTACACACTCTTACCTTCCTTTCCTGTTCATTTTCTTTAAGCTTTTTTCCTGGATGATGGTAAATGTCATTCATGTTGGTAGATGTGCCTAAGATCCACACACTGCTAATCACATCATAAACATAGAAACCACCCTGATTCCCTCCTTTTTAAAGACACTGTCCTGCCTGCCATACAAGCCTAGCCCAAGTGCAAGTCCCTTCACCCTTGAAGCCAGCTGTTCAAACTACCTCTTTCGTTTACTGACAGTTTAACATAGCTTTCCATCTTCAACCCTGATGCCTTCTGACTTATCCTCATATGGATGCAAGGTGATATTTCCACTGTATTAATCAAACAATCTCATTTGATCTAAGAATCAAACAGTCCTCATTCAGAGGGTCCCAAACACATAGAGAGTGTAGAACACCTGCATCACATAGCTTGTAAACCCTACAGTGACTTGGAAATAGCCTCTCTTACCTACCTACTTTTTACTCATGTTCCATTTATTCCAGACATCCTCACTAAACCCTACTATGACAGCCCTTCCTCAGAGGGTCTTGGCATGAAGTGTGTTCTCTGACAAAATTCTTCCTCCTGACTCTCATCTTTCTGGCTTCCTGATGTTATTGAGCCTGTGCATTTATATTGTGTCTAAGTAGAGTTGTGGCCTTAATGGTTCACACAATTAACAGTAAAAGGATTCAATAAATACACATAAGTCATTGTGGTGTGTGTCAGCAAATGTTGGTGTTATTCTGAACAGCCAATAAAACCAGGGTATCTACTTCTGTCCAAGAACTACAGAGAGAATTATCATTCATATCTAAAATTTGGGAGATTCAAATTTTGTATATTGCTTTCTAGCACTGGATTCACCTGCTCTAAAGCTTGATGGTCAAACTCACCATAGATTTCTCCAAACACTAGCACTTCTATTGCTATACACCTATCAATATACTTGTCAGAAAATGAAACAGTATTGGTATTAAATATCCCTCACTAGCCCTTTGCAGCCTTTCCTTCATACCTACTGATTCAATCAAGCACTCACTGAAAATATTTGAAAAAAATCTTGCATCTGGAGGGAACATGTATAAACACTTTCTTGCTATTATTCCCTAAACAATACAGCATAAAGCATAATATGTTGACAGCACTAACATTGAACTATATGTTATAAGTAACAGACATGACCTAAAATTTGCAAAAGAATGTTCATAGATTATACACAGACATTGTATCATGCTATATAAGGAACTTCTATAACCTTGAATTCTGATATCTGTTGAAGTCTGGGAACTAACATTCCTCCAAGACCTGTTCAGAGTACACTTCTCCATAGCCACTAATTTGAGTTAACTGCTATGCAGTATAACTATAAGATACCATTTTTAATCTTTCTATGTAATATTAACAAAAAATTAATCTTATCATTCTATTAGAAGATAAGATATATACAACATTGAACTCACCATCTCTATAGTTCGTTTTAAAAAGTCAAAAGTGTGTTTGATGATTGAAGTACTTATTTACTATCGCTGTTGGGTGCCCACAAGAGATGACTGCTCAGACATGGCTTTAAATCTTTATTAGTCAGCCAGCAACTATACTGAGTGTTCAGGATCCCATTGTAATATCAAGCCTTGTTCAGGGTGAGCTTTGAAGCACAAAAATCATGTTCTAGGCTGATGCACTTCAGTTAGTAGGAGCAGTTAACCAGTAACTTAACTACAGAAGTCAAAAAGCAAGGTTGCTATATTTGGAGACTTACCCAGAACTACGGACTTTGGTGGATTAGGCTTTTGTTCCCATTTTGGCAGATGGTGCTGCCTACCTGCTGAATTTTATGGCCTGAATGGTATATCCAAGATGGGTTCAGTTGTGTTACACTATGAATTTCTACTTCTTTAAAATATTATGAGTAAAATTATATGGTTACCCAACTAATGAAACTCCCAAAACTTCAAGTCCTTAAAGTCTTTCTATGGATAAGTATAATCTCTGGTGATGTTAAAAAGTTGTAAAAAAGATAAATCAAAAAGAGCATGCAAGATAATCCATATATGTAAGCAAAAGGAAGTTAAACACCACCAACTTTGTTTTTGGTAGTAAGAACATCACTTTTGATTTGAATAAATAGATATTCCATGAAAATGCAAATAAGTTTTCAAACCTGTAAAAGAGTGTGAAAATTGAAAAGATCATTCAATAGGTGTTTCACGGGGAAAGCAAAAGCCTTAAATAAACTCAATGAAATAAAAATCAAATGAATTTAATGGTTCTTTACATCACAACCTGCATATAGAAAATTGAGAAAAAGAGGCACAGCCTTCTATAGAACAATTATGACTTGTTTGCACAGTTATTTTAATATATATAATGACAACTTATGTCCAGTGTAATCTCTTATTAATTACTCTGTTATTAAATGTAATTCATGGGCTGAGGAAATGGTTCCCTGGGTAAAAGTGCTTCCCAAGTATGAAAGTCACAGTTCTCATCCCCAGAACCCACAGACATGCCAAGCACGCTTGTCAGCCAGCCTGTAATCCTAGCTCATGAGAAGCAGAGGCGGGAAATGCCAACGGCAGGCACCCTACCTAGCTGGACAAGTCAAAGTGGTGAGCTCTGAGTTCAGCTGACAGATGCTGTTGCAACAATGTAAGACAGACAGCAAACTCAAGAAGCAGCTAACATGAACCTCTAGCTCTTCATATAACACACACACACACACACACACCCCACACATATACACAAGCACACAAAAAAATTTCACAAAGTTAAAAAGCATTCTTGACAAATGATTGCTAAATTAACATTTCTCTGTACTCCTTTCCTTTAATAATACCCATGGAAAGAGTGTAAATTATGTATTTCTATCATTAATTCATCTTCAAAACATCCTTTAATAAGTTCCCATCAATACAGTATAGGTAAAGTCCCAAACAGGCTTTCCCAACCTTTAAATTACATGCTATTCTGAGTGAATGGTGAAGTCTTACACATATCATTCCAGTCCAGTGACTCATTTCCATGTCAATGTATCTACAATACACGGCCCCCACCCAAATCAACTGTTGCAGTGCCACTCGGCTGGTGCCCAAAGAACTCTTATTTCACTTTAAAAGGGCTTCAAAGTACAAGATTATTGTTTTTTCCAATTTTTGTATTTCCCTTAGTAAGGAAAATATCATATGCCAAAGTTGCTAATAATCATAATACACTGTGTATTATGAATTCATAAGATATTTTGAACAAAGAGATGTCACATTAATATAACTTTGTCACAGAATATTATTATATTTGTTTTAGTTTATTAGTCACTGTTGTTTGTCTACTTGCTTAGTTTATAAATTAAATTTTATCATAAGCATGTAGCTCTGCATAGGAAAATGCATCCTACTCATGATTTAATATTTACCAAGGCTTCAGCATTAACAAGGGTCTTAAAATGCATCCTCTCTGGATGAGGGGTGAGGGCTCCTGTAACTACCCAGTCAATTTTGCCTTCAACTGAAAATATAGAAAATTAGCAGAAAATGCAACCTCAGCACAAAGTAAAACTCTGAAAACAGTTTGATCTCTGTGAGTGGCTTACAGATGCCCCTGGACACTTAGTCCCAGCAGTGTTTGGTTGTTTGTCAAACTGTTACAGACATCCATGTTCTCACACTCACACCTGAGGGTTTTCTCTGCCTCCATGCCTATGGCTCCATAACAAAGTGGCACTGACCCTCACTGTCAACTCTTTTATTAATTTCCCTCCCTTGAAAATTGCATAAGTTCTCAGATACAAAACTGGTATCATAGTGAAACCTCTACCAAGACCTCTCTCCAAGACCCTTTATTTCACAAGTCTAATAGGTAACAACAGAAAATACCTATAGGGCTCAATTAGAACCGTCAAGCTTTTGAGCTGAAAGACAATCACCAGATCCTGACACTACCAACCAGCATACAGTCATGATAAGATTTCTATCATCAAGAAAGATCCCATAACCACAAGGAACAGATCCTTGAATGGACACTGTACATGAGCATGAAATGACAAAAGAACACAATTGTCATTCTGAATGGAGCAGAAACTCGGGCATTAGTATAGCAGCCACAGAACAACGTTGACAAAAATAAAATGAAGTTAAGATGCTGGTTTTGGTCCAGTGTCCTCTCCCTGTTCAGATTTGTGCAGCCTCTAAAAAACTCCACTGTGAAAATAATGACACTATCAAAATTATATACCTCCTGGAAACAGTGATAAATGATAGGACAGATCAGAACAGGCCGGTATTTAGAACATACTAAACTCATGTTCTGAGCCGGTAGAATGGCAAAGCTGACAAAATGGTGACATGAGAAACTTGGACTTAGATAGTAATGAGGAAATGAGCACATAAATAATATCCCCGATCTTCTACCTGGTTTTGAACAAAGGAAATGTAGCGTGTTGTTTTTAGTCATTATGCTCATCATAGCAATAGAAAGCAGAGGGGGCATACACAGAGATGCATACAAACAAACACATGAATAAATAAATAAATAAATAAATAAATAAATAAATAAATAAATTTAAAGATCTTTTTTAAAGACAACATTCTGGTATGCTACAAATTGTGCCCTTATATCTGCCTTATTTCTACAGCTTTTCCAAATTGCTTATGAACAAGGTTTTCAAAAAGAGAGCCTATCACTGGGGTTCAGTAAATACTGTGAAAGTTCCCTGAGAAAGTATGTGAGAAGGAGTGAAAGAAGGAACAGGGCATTTGTGGCATGAGTCCTTGGGATATCACTTAGAGATAAATGAATGAAGTTTACCAAAGTATACCAAAAATATTAGTCAGGGTAGACAATTTCAAAGCACCCTTCTTACCATGCAACACAGAGTTTGCCATTAAATCTATCTTCCTCTAGCAATTTCTTCCATTTCTGCTAATTCCTGAAAGTGAAGTAAAATTGTACTGATAGCAAAGTCTGGAATGTAAGTTTGACTAGTTTTAATGCGAATTGTCAAAATTATATAAAGAACTCGGAGCACTTTTAAAAGGTTCTAAAATTATGTCAAGCAAATGAGTATAAAAAGTACTGGTTAAATTTCAAAGGACAAAGAAAGTATTCATGGTTTCATATATCCCAGCACATACTAAACTCAAAGTGGCTATATACTTCCTACTTTTGTGCTCCCTTAGAATTTAACACACAATGGGTATTAAATAGAAATTCACAAAGTGGATTAATAAACTCAACAAATTCTTACAGAATAATGAAAGCAACTAATTAATTAATGGCACAATGTGTTTATATCTCCTAGACTTGTAAGGCCTTCCTTCCTGCCATGGTTAAAGCTAACCATGGTCACCTGGTCTGTATTTCAAGCATAGCAGGAATCGTTGGTATTAATGGACTATCAGGTGACTATTTCTATTCGTTATACTTTCTTTTATCTCCAAGAAAGAGGGTCCTTCCAGAATACAAAGAGGCTCTTTCTGCCCCACAGGGAAATTTTGCAACATCCAACACAGGAGCATCACCCCCTATATCTCTTTTCACAATTGCAGACTGGGAAACGTACCCTCCTTTTGATAAAAACACATAAGTGTGTGTGTGTGTGTGTGTGTGTGTGTGTGTGTGTACGCGTGCCTGTTGATTCATTAATATTCTTTCATTAAGGGAAATTAAACAACTCTAGTGTTTTTATTGGCCACACTGGGTAGAGATACTCTGTCCTCAAGAACAAGCCAGAAGAAAAGAAAGGGAGATTGTCTTTAATAAATAATTATGAGAATTTTCCAAGCTATATCACTAGTGGCCCCTCACTTTATTTCAGATTATTCTTCAAGCAAATTTGCAGCCTTTGGCTTTGCTGAGTCTCTCTTCTTTGAATTAACTATGGTAATGAAAACTAAAATTAAAAGCACCATAGTTTGTCCCTATTTCATCAAAACTGGAATGTTTGAAGGCTGTACAACCAAGTAAGTGGACTCTTTCTTTACTCTTATAGTAAGCATACTACTAAGATAGAATAAAAGTTAGCAATGAAAGTGTATTAAAATACCATGGTTTAACTGAGAAAATAAAGTGCTTCCTATATAAAATATAAAAGTATAAATATCCCCAAATATAAAACATTATGATATATATATACATATATGAAATAATGTGAAGTGATTTTACATAAAGATAAAAATTTATCTAGAATGATTTGAATCACTAGAGTGCTAATGAAAGAATTTTGCACAGGGAGCAGTGAACTACAGTGACCTCAATGTAAGGATTATGCAGATCTTATCATTGTTAGGAAATGAACTGAAGTAATTTAAATCACACAAGTCAGCAATGTTTGGAGAAAGACAAGGAGCCAGCAGAAAGACCCTGAGAATAGTTTGAGTTCAATGAAGCTATAAAACTAAGTTTAATTTTCTTAACAAAAAACAAAATCCAAACAGATGAAAAAGCAGTTTGTAGTACAGGAAAAGATTGTCTATTACATGGCTGAAAGTCGTAAGGACAAGCATTTAAAATTTCTAAAGACTGATCACAGAACATATTGAAGTTGAACTTTTTGAAAATCCCAGCCCTGAAAGGCCATGACATCAGAGGCTCCATACTACACTAGTCTCCATGTGGTAGCCACTTCAGCGGGCATGAGAACTAAGTAAGGACTCCCACCTTTCCTCAGTTCCCAGTACAGAACAGCTGTCCTCCACATGCTAGCAATAGGGAGTCCTTATCACACCTGCTTTCAGCAGCTCGGCATAGAGAAGTACCCTGAATGAGCAGCCTCATCCAGACAAGGCTTGTTCCTGAGTGAGGCAGATCTGGAGAGGCCTTTGACAAGGAGAACAACTGTAGTGACAGGTTGGAAATTTTAGTTTCTTTGAAAAACATAGAAATATTATAAAAACATGTTTTCATTTTAACGGCAGGTGTGGGATATGGAGATGCTTCACATTGTACACAGCAGCTGACTGTGATTTGCCTCATGCTCTACCATGGGCATGATTTTGCCAGAGGCAAATAGTTTCTGAAGCTGTGTGATATTTGGAATCCTGTAGACTGCAAAGGGTATATAAATGCCAGGAGAGTTGGGCTGTTGATGGGTTGTTGGTCGATCATTGGTTGGTTACTGTTGGTTACATGCAAAGAAGAAACAAGAAGAAACTGGATATCCTGACGGCAAAGATCAAACTTACCCCCCAAGGAATTTGATGGCCCCAATGAGCAGAAAGTAGTCTAACAATCATGTCACCCCCTTTCCCCTGTATCATTTTTTTCTTTCCTAGCTAGTGTTGAGTTAAAATGGAAGAAAGGGGGTGAAGAAGGGTGGAAGAAGAACCCACAAAGCAGCAAAATGCAGCTTTAGGTATCTCCTGTTCCTAGATTCTAGAGGGATGGCTTGTTAGGGAGCTCCAGGATCCTTAGCAGTCAAACATTAGGCCACATGTCTTCAAGGCTCCTAAAAAAAAAAAACAAAATTAAAAAAAAAAAGATGGACATTAGGTAGACTTACCAGAGATCTGGCATCAGTAGATCTTGTCTTCAGGCTCTGGATTATCGGAAATGCATAGATGAAGTGGCAGCAGCTGTCACCCCTAGTTCCTTCCACACTCCTCTAACTTCCATACCCTGAATGGTAAGACAAATTGAACAGAAACAGTCAATGAAAACCAATAAATTAATAGCAAAATTCATGTTCCTGAATTACTTCATCAGGAGCTTGGTATGCTGCCACTGTGATCAGCTGCTGACTTTTTTAAAGGTGCTAGCCAGAAGTGTGTTGGAAGGCAGGGCACTTTGCACCCAGTCCTTCCCGTTATCCCTGTGTGGACAATGTAGGGAGCAACTGGGAGAAAACATCAAAAATTTTGAGAGTTGGGACAGAGTTGAGAATAGCAAGTAAATTGTCCTAAATTGTTCCAAAAAGCTGGTTTGTTGTTAAGCTTTCCACACAGACATGAAAGCTAGCAAGTGCAATAACTATGATGTATTAGACTGTGCTGACTGTGTTCTCAGGGTAGTTTAAACACATGAGAATCTCTACCCTCCAGAAGAAGAGCCAAATTTGGTTGAGTCATGAGGGAATTTCTGGGAACTGCCATTCCAATTATCAGATAGGAAAACACTAAAATACTAATTATTTCCATTTAGTATATAAAATGAGTAGCTTTTGGGGGAAGAAGCTCTGGGTTTTCATCAATGTTTACCCAGGATCCCTTAACCACTGCATGTCAGTCTTCCATTAGAGTTGAAGATGTATTTTAAAGTTACTTGTTAAAAAATAGACTTGTTCCTGTACAGAATAATCATCGTATTATCATCAAACCAATAAACGGATTTTATTTAACAAAGGGAAGATGGGCAAAATAGCTGTCCATTCAATTCCAAGTGCTGGTTATGAGATACTGCCACTGTGATGGTCTCATATCTACAAATCTTAGTGATTATTTAAGTAAATTTTAATCATGCTAATAAACTTCATTAGACATTTTCTAAAAGCTCTGAAAGCTCCAAGAAAGATGAATATTTGATATCCCACATGCACTGGCATCATCAAAATATTGAAAGTCAAAAAATAATAATCTTAGAAGCAGCAAGAAGAAAAATGTCTCATCATGAACAAGTCAACTGAGGTGTGATTAACAGCTGAACTTTCAACAGAAACAATGAAAGCCAAGAAGACTTCAGATGACACACTCAGGAAATCAACCAAGAATCTCTCCCAGCAAAACCATGCTGCAAAATTGAAGGCCACAGGGCTGGAGATAATGATTCAGTGGTGAAGAGCCTGACTGTTCTTCCAGAAGTCATGAGTTCAATTCCCAGCAACCACAGGATGGCTCATAACCATCTATAATGGGATCAGATGCCTTCTTCTTCTCATGCAGGCATACATGCAAATAGAACACTAGTATACATAAGTAAATAAATCTTAATAATACAAAAATCTTAAAGAAAAAGGAAGGCCACCATAAACAAAGTTCATTCTGTTGCTTCAACCTACAAGAAAGGGGAAGTTCTTGAGGATGAAACAATTAACACCAAAAAATAATCAGAATTTGCATGAGAAAAGCAAGATAACTGGTGCAAAGGGCAGTCAAGCTATAAATTTATTTTCCTTTCTTGAACTAATTATGAATACAGTGTTGTACACAATGTGCACATAATAGTATTGTTAAAAGCTCAAAGGAGATGAGTGGGAACACAGCTACATTAGTCTTGGGAAATGACAGAAGATAGAAAGGGCCAGCATAGAGGACTCTTGTGTACCAGTTGTCCTTTGTACCTTCATCCTCCTTAAAATACAGAACTTATAAAGTAATAGAAACAAGGTGTAATGTATATAATTATATATTATAGTAGTTGTATAATAATATTATGGCATAGAGGGAAAAGTATGTGTAGAAACAAAATTTCTATATTATGCTCAAATTAAAGTGGTATATATCTAAAGTGGATTCTGCTAGAGTAAAATATATAGTATACCTTATATATATAAGCTTTTAAAAGTTATATATAAGTAGTTAGCAAATAGTCTTAGAAATAAAATTTTAAGATACTAAACTTTAATTTTATCAGAAAATATTTATAATTCCTCTTTAAATTAATTTAGTAATGTTTTTAATGTCTAAAATTTTATCTGTATAATTTTTCATGAAAAACTTCAAATTTTATGTTTTTCTATATATTGAAGAATATATTTTATGGTTTTCTATAAATTGAAGTTTTTCTAAACTTCAATTTTATCAGAAATAATTTCATGTAAAGCTTCAATTTTATCATAAAATGTTTATAATTCATTCAATTATTTTAGAAATTTTTTCATGTCAACCAATTTAACTGTATTACTTTCTCTGAAAATAATAAATATAACACTTTTATCTATATATTTCTTCATTTTATCAGAAATATTTTCCCAAGGAAAACTTCAATTTTATCAGAAAAATGTTTATAATTCCTCTTTCGATTAACTTAGAAATAGTTTTATGTCAAACAATTTATCTGTATTATTATCCAGGTAAATATTCAATTTTATCAGAAAATGTTTCTATTTCCTTTTTAAATTAATTTAGTAATATTTTTATGTCTACCATTTTATCTGTATAATTTATCAATAAAATCTTCAATTTTTTTTAAAAAAGGAAATAAAATTTTAATATACTAAAGGATGCACTTGAGATCAAAAGACCCAATCAAGTAGATTTAATAGACTTTGACAGCCACTCTGCTCAACGATAAAAGAGTGCACACTCACAACGAACATGACTCAAGCATTGCTCAAAAGAAATCATCTTCTTGATCATAAAGTACCATCAATGAAATTTAAAATAATAAAGCATACTCTTTAGTTAAAATTGAATGAAATTATAAACCAATTCAAAAGAAACTCAATAGCACTCAATACTGGTCACCACAGGAAAGTCCAGTCTAGTGACAGAACCTGTGTGTTGTCATTCCAGGTATTCATTTCTCTTACCTCTCCTGGAGCAGGAGTACGTGGCTAAAACAATTTTCAATGCTATTTTAGAGGAACAAGTTTACATCCTCATACCCAAGTTTGCATATCTTGCAGTGCTTCTCAAACAGTAAGTTGGTGAAGGCCAAACTGGACTTTGGGTTGATTGTGAACAAATTGTCTCATCACTGCTAGTTTTTATCTAGAAGGTAACTAGATAAAACCTGTGTCTTTGTTACTTCTGGTATTGATTAAATTGAACTACTTTGTAGGCCTCTCAAGAGGCATCTGTTCCTACACGGAACCAAGAAGCACACAAATTTTAGGGGAGGCTTTGGAGAAGTTTTAGCATTGTTTCCTGTGCTTTTCTTATATTATAGTTGTTGTCCCTTGTGTGTGTTTCTTCATTCACTTACCTGGGATTTTTGGGATACTATCATGGTGCATATTTCAGACATCCAATACTTTTGCCTCACCTTTCTGATTACTGTATGCAACACCACATTCAGGTTTTTATTGTTGTTTCTATGTCTTTATTTTTAATCAGTTTAATTTTTATAATACAGAGTCACACTTTGACAATAATGGACAAAACCCTGGATGTTTCTGGGAAAACACTAAGGTGTTTGGTAATTTCTTCATTTCACTTAGTGAAAGAGTTCCTGTAACTTTTTGAAGGCCAATACAATGTGTTCTGGGGTATTTGTGGGTAGATTTCACAGGCCCTCATCCAGTATGTAGGTAGTGTCTTCTGTGTGTTACATAAATCCCTGATGGCTGTACAGGAAGTTTGCCAGCCTAGCACATCTGGAGTCTAGAGAGGAGAGATACTTTTTTAAGATTAAATGGAACTACTAAAGCTTTCACAGCAGGACCTTCTCCTGCTCTGCTCTATGCACAAGATGTATTTTCCTTGTGAACAGTGCTTAGAATCAGAAGTGTTTGGGGCTTCATATTTATTAACTTTTGATTAGTTTTTATATAACAAGGTATCATGAGGATAGAATCTAAGTCTAAACAGGTCACTTATGTGTTTTCTGTATGCCAACACATGATCCAAAGATCAGCACATGATCAAAAGCACATCTGGAGAAGTGCTTTTACTGTGACTTGTCATATGTCACATGTGGAGTTTTCCTCTCATGGTGTCATATTCATGTTTTGAAAGCTCTGGACTCTGGACCGTGGGGGTGGTGTTACTGGGAAATACAGTACATTCTTTACTATTCTTACCTCCTTGTTACTTTCCCTATTCTTCCTCGCTGTCCTACTTGCCTAGGAAAGACAACATCATCTTCGTATGACCCATCACACTTGTCTCTGCCTTTGAGCCCTTAGTACACTAGACACCTGCCAGCCTGTGTGCTTTCTGAGGCAACAACTTCTAAACTCTTTCCTGGTCTAGGATTACACCCAGGACAGGACCTGAGAAAGAATAAGTATGCAAAACGATTTGCTCATTTGAGTTGGGCAGAACGAGGCTGATCCAAGCAGAAGCGATCTGAAACCTAGCGATTTGATTGTCCTAGATCTAAGCAATGGCGTACAGTCTCAGATTAGAACCACACACTTAGAACTGTCCTCACACTCAAAACTGCTTTGTCTCACACAATCTTAACTGGTATATTTTTATTACAACTCTTGCTGTTGTTGTCTAGGAAATAAGTATATACTGAGTAAAGAGGAGTCATCTAATCTTTCCAAAGAGTCAGTGAATGCATCAAGTGGAGAAAGTGGGATTTTTTTCCAAAGCTTTGGGAATGATTATGGGGTAAAGGAAAAGTCAAAAGCACCCATCATCATCCATAATGCTAATGGTCCTGAATGGTGGTATCTTTCCATCCAACCCTCCCATTGGTGCACAACACAAATCTTGACCTTTCAGACTTTGTGTTATTGTCACTTAGTCCTTGCAAAGTAATCCCGTTGGTGACTTTAAGAGTTGTAAAGGTTCATAACTTTTCTCTGCTTTTCTCTAGAATGATATCTCCAAAAATGATGATTGCCCTGGGTGAATACCTTGGCGTGGACACGTGTATGACTTCGTTCATAGGGAGAGCCAAAGCAGAGGCACTGCAGATGGAAGCAGAAAGAAAACAGCAATAGCTCAGGCCTGGACCATGATAATCACACAGAGATGGCGCAGTACTCTGTTGGGACTCCCCCTAGTGGTTGCAGCGTGCCAGTGTCCCTGGGGCCATCCAGGCTTTGGGAAGAACGCTGCTTGTCCTCTCAGGAGACAGTTTGCAAATGGCTCTTTCTCTTTATCTCATCTCTCTCCTTTTTTGTTTGTTTTGGTTTTGGTTTTGGTTTTGGTTTGCTTTTTCTCTCTCAAAAAAGTTCTCAATATACTGTCTAGACTGGCCTTTCATAAACCTCCTGCCTTTGAGGGCTGGATTTGTAGACATTTATCACCTTTCTCAGCCACACTGATATTTTTCTAAACATTTATATTATCTATCCAGACTCCTATATAATTCTTCAGCTTGGTAAATAAAAATGTTGCAGTCTTTTCAGTGAATTCTAAAAAACCTATAGGATACTACAATAGATCCTATGGTCTATAGGATTATATAGATCCTATAGTTATAAAATATTCGTGCAAAATGGCCCAAATCTCATTTAAAAATAGAATGTAAGACACTTCCAAAAAAGAGATAATTATAAGTAATAACTTGTAAATCAGTGTTGTGGACTGATAATTTTTAGTTAAAAATGTTTACTTCACAAAATGAAGGCTGATTTGTGTTGCCTATTAACTCCTACGAAGTTTAGATGGTCATATGAAGACTGTTAGTTGCACACAGCTAAAACTGAACTTGATTATTGGATTAAAGAAATCTGTAACCAGTTTTGTTTTCATCCCAAATGTGTTTAACAATTCTTCACACTTACTTCATAAGGAAAATAAGCAATTTGGACTTTCTATACTCTGCTGGCTTGTAAATAAAACTTATTTTTGTAATAACACTAAGAACACTGCTTCAATTAAGATATCTCAATTCAAGGTATTTTCCAATCACTATTATTTTTCAGCACTTCATGTCTGGCCATTTCACAAGCAGTCTTAATATTGACACTTCTGGTGACCTCTAGGCTCAAGGTGCTTCTTCAACTACAATGACCACATACTGAGCCCATTAACCTCTTACATCAAAGGACTAGTGATATAGTGAGAACAGAAATCTACGTTTCTACTGCATTACAATAGGCCTTCTGTTAGTGACAGAGCTTATTACTATAACCTATTCTGCTATTGGGGACATGGTCCTTATACATGTGTGCACCTAAGTCATAGTTTACCTTGAGGCAGAAAAGCAAAGGAGAGGTTGTCCCGATAGAATAAAGCAGTCCTAAGAAGAACACCAAAGTCAATAAGATGTTTATAGTTTTGTGAGTAAAAACTGGACCAGTTTTTCATTCATGTGTACTCTAGGGAGAGACTTTTTATCCACTAGTGCAGCATATATTTACCAAGTACCTGCTATCTATGACAGTACAAACAGACAGATGAATAAGACAGTCACCAAATATAGGACAAGAGCTTTCCGGGTGCCGCTAATCACACAGAGACTTTGGTTTGGTTTGCTTTTGCCCTTTTCCTGGTCAATATTGTGGGTCAATATTGTAAGCTTATAGTATTTAAAAACTGTGCAGTCTGTTCTCCTGCTTTGTATTTGTATCGACATAGTCTGGATATAACAAGAACTTTTACCTCTCTGCATAAGAATTGCCTCAATTCCCTAATTCTATTCCCCTGGTAACCCAGGAAGCATTATGTGTCATACATGTTTCTTTTTATCCTTTTTTATTATATATTTTCTTTATTTACATTTCAAATATTATCCCCTTTCCTCATTTCCCCTCCTAAAACCCTCTATCCCATTCCCCCTTCCCTGCTCACCAACCTACCATTACTCCTTCCCTGTCCTGGCATTCTCCTATATTGGCGCACTGAGCCTTCACAAGACCAAGGGCCTCTCCTCTCACTGATGTCTGATGAGGCCATCCTATACTATGTATGCAGCTGGAACCATTGATCCCTCCATGTGTACTCTTTGGTTGGTGGTTTAGTCCCTGGGAGCTCAGGGGGTACTGGTTGGTTCATATTGTTGTTCCTCCTATAGGGTTGCAACCCCTTCAGTTCCTTGGGTCCTTCCTCTAGCTCCTCCATTGGGGACCCTGTGCTCAATCCACTGGTTGGCTGCGAGCATCTACTTCTGTATTTGTCAGGCACTAGCAAAGCCTCTCAGAAGACAGCTATATCAAGCTCCTGTTAGCAAACACTCATTGGCATCTGCAATAGTGTCCAGGTTTGGTAACTGTATATGGGATGGATCCCCAGATGGGGCAGTCTCTGAATGTACTTTCCTTCAGTCTCTGATCCACATTTTGTCTATGTAACTCCTCCCATGGGTATTTTGATCCCCCTTCTAAGAAGGATCAAAGTATCCACACTTTGGTCTTCCTTTTTCTTGAGCTTCATGTGATCTGTGAGTCTTGGGTATTCTGAGCTTCTAGGCTAATATCCACTTATCAGTCATAAATGTTTCTAAGAAACATTGCTTATAAGGATCCCTGGTTAGTAGTGTGCACCTGACAGGAGTGATAAATGGACAATATCATTTGGGAATGACATCATACTCTGGGCTTCCTGACTCGAGGATTCTGCTCACTTGGAATGTGAAGGTTATATCTGTGGAATTATTGAGTCTGTGATGATATAAGGCAGATATCATATGTGCCCCATTCCAAAGCTGAGGATAAAATGTGTCTGACCTCTCTGCTGACTTCTACACAGATTGTTGCTAGTCCTAGAACCTGGCCAAGGGGAGGAAGAGAGAGTGCAGGAGGAGAGCTATCATTACCCAATGGTAGTGATTCTTCCTTGGAGCCAACTCTCCTTTGGTCTTGATTTTGCAATTAAATGTTGTGTTAAAGATAAAAGTCTCCATAAGCCATTGTGTTTTCCTTCCTATTGCAATATCCTTAAGTGCTCATAGTACAATCTCCATTGTAATTCATACAGAATTGGTGGAGAATGCCATGAATAAAATCCAAGGATGCTTCAACTGTGTGTGGAGGTGGGGGTGGGAGACACAGCGGCATTTGTATATGATCCATGCACATTCTCCCACGTGTTTTAAACCAGAGGAGCACTAATAACTAACACAAGGCCTCATCACCCCAATGTGAACTTA